>NC_090072.1:2305564-2341550 GCF_038355195.1 Osmerus mordax | reverse complement strand
CTTCATCTCAGCGACGTGAGTAAGAGACACGAAACACTCCTCTCATCTCTCTCTCCATCTCTCTCCCTCTCATCTCTCTCTCTCTCAATCTCCCTCTCATCTCACTCTCTCTATCTCCCTCTCATCTTTCTCTCTCTCATCTCTCTCTATATCTCCATCTCTCTTTCTCTCATCTCTCTCTTCATCTCGCTCTCTCTCATCTCTCTCCATCTCTCTCTTCCTCCATCCTCCTGTCATGCCTCCCCCCTCTCTCCATCTCTCTCTCTCTCCCTCCATCCTCCTGTCATGCCTCCCCCCTCTCTCTCTCCATCTCTCTCTCTCTCTCCCTCCATCCTCCTGTCATGCCTGTGTTTGGAAGATAATGCCTGCTCTCAAGCCCACGTTCATCTGTCTTCCTCTCCTCTGTCAACGCCCTCTCTCTCTCCCTCTCTCTGGGGTTCTCTCCCTCTCTCCAGAAACTGGACCACAGAACATATCGTCTACTGGATGATCAACTGGACAGCAACTGAGAAGAACTGAAGAACACACTAGATGGAGAGAGAGAGAGAGAGAGAGAGAGAGAGAGAGAGAGAGAGAGAGAGAGAGAGAGAGAGAGAGAGAGAGAGAGAGAGAGAGAGAGAGAGAGAAGAAAGATGTAATGACCTGAGACAGTGCACAACCAGCAGAATGTTGATTACAGCGACGGCCATTTTGGATCTGCTGAACTCAGTTGCGCATGGAGTCATTGACACCAGAGACACTCTGGACACACAGAGACTCCATTGTCTGCTTTGCATGGCTCCCTGCTAGACCAAACCACTTGGTCTCAACCACTTCACTATCTGGCTGCTGAAACAATATCTCATAAACACTTGGTTGGAATGAGGACAATTTGCTGTTGGTTACTCAGCAAGAAGTTATTTGGTATTTCTACAGTGTGATTAACTGTACTTTTCATATTGTTTGAATGGGAGTGAAAATGATTCAGTTTGCTGTTCCTGTGAGTATGGGGCTTAGGTGTGATTGCATCTATGTAAATGAGTGTGTGTATGTGTGTGTGTGAGGCAGTGATTGTTGGCCGTGCATGCATTCACACACACACACACACTGTCTCACGTACACACAGGCAGATATCAGACGGTCTTATTGTGTCACAGACAGAGACGCAGTGTTCGTGCAGCAGTGAGGTGGATGGACTAGAGACAGGCACAGGACAAACCAAACAGGCATAATCGCCCCTCAGCCGCACACTTCCTGGAACCAAGGGTGTTGGTTCGCTGGTCAGAGAACGACCGTTCGTGCTTGAAAAGCCATCAAATGGTAACGACGAATCCTGATTGGTTCCCTGCTTCAGACCGATCACTTCGGACACGTTTGAGTCGTCATGCTTTTTGTATCCCAAGAGACGCTACCGTTGTCTTGGAGACAGGTGCGCTCAGGGTGAAGGTTGGGTTCGATCATGGGTGAGGAAAAACATGGTTTGATCAGCCCATATTCTAACCAGGGGCACAGGTTCACACATGGGTTATGTCCCACCCAACTTTTGAAAACGAAATCTCTCCCCCCCCCCACCTCCCCTCTCCACTTTTAGTAAGAAAATTATACTTTACGCCGCATCCTCGGATATTAAATATGCGCTCCCCCACCCACATTTAAAAACACCTACTCCCCTGATGCTCTCGCTACCCCGGCTCGGCCTCCTGCTATTGGTGGAGAAGTTTCAACGTTTCTCCTAACATCGGTATGGACACGTCCTTGTTGCCTGCTCCAAGCCCACACCTTCGCCTGCAATATCAATAAAAGAACCCAATATGCTAACCAACTTATGTACCTTGAAGACGCTACTGTTACGTGTCCAATGCACGCAGTACAGTCACGACCTAAGAGACGAAAGATTATGCCAGATGCGCATGTCTTGTTTACAAAAACCGTTTACTAATGTCTGTACAGCACAGGAACTTGAGCGAACCATGAAATACACAGTACACTACCTGCCATGGGACGTCAAGAGTTTCATAACAAACGGAAAAGTACGGAATGTGTAGGCTCCTCTGGATGTCGACCGTGCACTCTGTCGTTAGTTTCCAAGTGAATCTACCCGAGGTTTCAGGAGCTTCGGTTGTGTTTTCTAACTGATTGGGGACCAACACCATCCGTCAAGTACCTGAATATCTCTACTAGCTGTAGAAAAGCCTGCGCAGTGCAGTGAGTTCTGAACAAACAGTTATGATTTCACACACCTTACTATGGATCTGAAGTATGTATATATATATATATATCACAACGAGAGAGCGTACCCAAATTCCGAAGTGCAAATGGATATTGAACCCTGTGAATCAATATCTAATTTGTTGGGTCTGCAGTTGCTGCAACATATCATGGTAGCTTGCATTGCCTTGTGGCGACATACTGTGCCATAGCATATCCAAGGATAATGAAATACTTTGTCATCTGTCAAAACCATAGCTGGTGGTGTACTTGTGCCTTTCATTGCACTTCTAAACAGTATTCATGTAAATAGGACTTTTTTTTTATTCGTGCAGTTTTGTGACTATCTAACCGAACAGATGTTTATATATTTGTCTTTGAAGGAAGCGGTGGAATGTTTAGGACGTGGGTTCTGACAGGCCTGTGGTCACGATGTACTTTGTATGTTTTGTACTTTGTCTTCTATTCTTTATCATACTTGTTCTTATCAAAATTAAACTGGACGAACGCGATTCAAATCCCTGATTTTGATCACTCTCTGTGTGGTATCTGCCGAAGGGGAGGGGAGGAGAGGGGAGGGGGGAGATTAAAGAGGGAATACATCAATGACCCCCTCCATCTCCTCCTCCTTCAAAATGGCCTTCTGCACTTGTTTTGTCAGTGTTAGTCATGTCTTCTCTGACGAGTTTTGCCGTCAATTCATACTCACGCCAAAGAGAAACTTGTTCTCTCCCTACATATCTGTGTGGGGAGAGAGAGAACGAGAGATAGAAGACGAGGGAAGGGAGAAGGGAGGGAGACGGGGGATGGAAAGAGAGAGAGATCGACGGAAGGAAAGAGAAAAGGAGGGAAAGGAGGACACGTTCGACCAAGCTTTTACACGAAAGGTCGATTCGTAGGACTGGGTGACTGACTGAATGAGAAAGAGAGAGAGTGTGTGAGAGAGAGAGAGAGAGAGAGATAGAGAGAGAGAGAGAGAGAGAGGAATGAGAGATGAAAAAAAGAAAGTGTGGAGGGAGGGAGGGAGGAGGGAGGGCAGGGAGGAGGGAGGGAGGGAGGGAGGGAGAGGGAGGGAGGAGGGAGGGAGGGAGGGGAACAGGAAGGGGTGAGAAAGGGAGCGACAGAGAAGCAGACTGAGACAGTCGGTGGGAGTGATGGGAAACGGGAGAGGGGGGGGGGGCAGACATACAGAGAGGCACAGTCAGGGGAGAGAGCGGCAGGGGCGGGGGGAGAGAGAGGGGAGACGGAAGAATAGAGGGGGCTTATAGAAAGAGCGGGGGAGAAAAGGATAGGGGGGAGACACAAAAGAAGCAGGGTGGTATGGCGAGCGGGGAAGAAAGTGAAGAGTTAGAGAGAAGTTTTCTTTTTTTTCTCACTCGATAGAATGGAGAGACTTAGAGAATGGAGAGGGGGGGGGGGTGAAGAGAGAGAGAGAAAGAGAGAGAGAGGTAAAGGGAGTTACAGAATGAACAGTGGGGAGAGTGAAAAAAAATTAGGGGCTAAAGAGAGAGGAGGGGAGAGCAGAGAAAAGTAAAGGGAGAGAGAGAAGAGAGAGAGAGAGAGAGAGAGAGAGGGGTAAAGGGGGATGTTGACAAAGCAGAGAGACTGTGGTGAACAAAGAGAACGTGAAGAGAATGAGCCGGGTGAAACATCAAAGGGATTTTTCGGGCCTGGTTACCGGGACAACAGACATTTGCATGCGATTAGCTTTTTACATCATATTAAGAAGGGTTAGGGGAAGGGAGGGGGTGAGCAGAGCGCTATAGATCATACACACACACTCATAGTGTACCAGACAGTAGTTTAGTGGCAGAGTGTGTATGTTTGTGCGTTTGTGTGTATATTAGAGAGAATATGTATGTGTGTGTGTGTGTGTACGAGGGAGAGAGAGAGAGAGAGAGAGAGACATTGGTCATCCCACATGGACCTGACTTATGGGCGAGCAGCCAAGTGCTGCCATCGTAAATGAATATGCATGTCGAGACAGTACAAACACGCACACACACACAAATATCTAAAAGATGAGGGCCAGTGCAGTGATAGTTAGGATACCTTCTCAGACTCAAATTCCCTGTCAGTAAGACGATGAAATCTCCCACTTATGAGAACTGAGACAGCTGACTGTGATTAATAGGACGTAAGACGGTCTTGCCAACGTGAACTGAACACGGTGCAAATATCTGACCCTGGCAAGTGGCATACTGTTTATTCCCTTCCCGTACCCATGACTACATACTGCATGTAACATGGGCATTTGAAACCCCAGTCAACCCTATATAACTCATCATCACACACATCCAGACAGAGTACATCATGTGCTACACCCCCCCTGGTATCCACACACTGGAGCGTCAGGCTGACAGAGATGGCACGTAATCCTTCTTCATCCATCTCTCCTTCTCCCTCCTTCTCCCTCCCTCCATCTCTGCCTCTCTGTTTCCCAACCGTGTCCCTCCCTTGTTCTCTCATCTCACCTCTCCATCATCTCTCTTTCTCTCTCCCTCCCTTCCACATCTCTCCCCACCCCTTTATCACTTGTTTTTCCCCAATCTCCTTCCTTCCGTCTCCCTCCTTCTCTCTCTCTCTCTCTCTCTCTCTCTACCTCCTTTCATCGTTCTCCCTTCATCCTCCCTCCTTCTCTCTCTACCTCTGTTTACTCTCATCCCCCTTCTCTCTGTATTTGCCTCCTTGCATCTTCCTCCCTCCTTCTCTCCTTCCCTTCCTCCATCCCTTCCGTGCCCTGCAGTGGTCTGTGTGTGATGCTTCAGTGCCCTCAGTATTGTGGCTGCATAGTGCCAGTAGGCGTCGCCGCGACGGCCGTTGTCACGGCAGCATTGTGATGGGGTGTGTGTGTGGGGAGAGAGGGGTGGCGGTGTTACAGTATCAATACCCTGACACTGCGACAAAAGGACAGCAGCCATAGCCACATATCACTCCACCTCTACACTCCTCCTTCCCTCATCCCTCGTTCCGTCTGCCTCCCCTGCCCTCCCCTCCCCACTCCCGCCTCTCCCCCTTCTCTCTCACTCCCTCTGTTCTCTACATCCCTTCCCCTCCCCTTCTCAATTGATTTCCCTCCATCTCTCACTAAATATGTACATATTGATCCCCCCGACCCCTCTCGCCCATCTTTTTCGCCTTCTCTCTCTTCTCGTTTTTTTCCCCCCTCCAACATCTATCAGATTTCATTCTCTCCATCCCAAAGCTGAAACAGCCCCCCCCTCTCCCTCTCTCACCCCCTCCCTTCTTATCTCACTTCATCTCCCATGTCTTTCTCTCTCTCTCTTGTCCCCCCCCACCCCTTTTTCCTCATCTTTCATTTTATCTCCTCCATTCTCTCCCACTCTCTGTGCCACCTCCCCCCACCCCCTCCTCTCTTCACCCCCCCCCCCCCCCCCTCTCCAAACCCCTCTCACCCCTCCCTCCTCTGCCTGTTTTTTTGTTTGTCTCTGTCTCACTCACTCTCTGCATATTAATTGGTGCATTTCTGCTGCGGCGCAGAAAACAATCAAAGCGTCAGAGGCGGGTGATGATGCCATTGTGGCAGACACAAACACGTACACATATGCCACGGAACGTACACACACACACACACACAACCACAAACCCACAGACACACACACACGCAGAGGCTTATAGCCTTCATGTACACAGACAGACAAATGTATGCACACATGGGTGCCCTCCTCCTCCCCCACCACACACACACACTCACAGTGAATACATCAATACATTCAGCATGCACACACAGATGCAGACGTGCACTGCGCATAGACCTCTGTGGCACAATAGGTGGTTTAATGACTGATCCAGTTGATATCATCTTCACCACCTCTGCAAAGGCCTTTTTAGTTCCGTATTAATGTACATCACATTTAAATTCACCACGGGCCCTTGAAGTAGAGTAGTATGGTGACTAATGGAAAGCTTTCATATGATAACCTTATGTGACACAAGATAGGCTTGTCGGTAGTGGTAATGAGTCTATATATTATTATATGACATTATTGTATTATGGTTAATGACAGTGTCATACTTCATGTGTAGTAGGCTACAGAAAATATATCTTTTTTTCCCTCTTGTGTGTATGTGCGCGTGTGTGTTGGAACCACCTTCCAGCATTCAGGATAAAAATAACCTGACGCGGACCAGCAATCAGCACTTAACGGTTTTCTATATTGCATGATATTAAACGAACGGGCAAAAGTTGTATTTTAGTTATTCACCTTGTGCGGGCAGCCCCCGAAAGAGAAGCGTAGGGGTGGAGGAGAGGAGCGTGGGCTGGTTAAAAGCAGTACACCTGCGCCTCTACGCACGCGGGCCCACGTGGGGATGAATCGCTTGGCCCGGTTTGTGCGCGCGGTGGGTATGCAAATGCTTTCTAAGAGGAGCCGATACAGAGAGTTGTGCTTTGAACTTGAAACTTCCGATCTAAAAGCAAGTGTATACAAATATAGTAGCCTATTACTAAACGTAAACCAGGAAATAAAAATGTTTTCCCCCGTTGTCACATTTTTGAAGGCTTCACTAACTTGTTACACTCAAGATGGATGGCTAAGATATGGCTATAAACAGAAACAGCAACAATGACAAGATATTCAAACGATTTGAAATCGTCCATTATCAGCTGCAGTCATCATTCCCTTCCGGGGTGGCTAATCAAAGTAACATTTCGACACCTTCCCTTAAACTGGTAGTATACTTGAGTCACTTTTTAAACAGTTCGACGGACCAAAACTTTTTTCATACGAGATCCAATATGAATAACAGAGGGACGACAAAGCGGTTTGTATTTTGGTATTCGGCTGTTCGGAGGACGCCCGTGCGAAGAGTTGTTGCCCCGCGTGTCAGTGTTCTAAAATGGTGCTCGTGAGATTATAATTACATTTGCAACCTACATCAGTCTCCCTCCCACTCTCATCGCTCTCTCTCTCTTTTCCCCCTTATTCGCTCACTCAATGCTGCACAATAAATGGATCTTTGAAAAAATGCAAGAGGAGGGAGAGAGAGAGAGAGAGAGAGAGACGTTCGGAAGAAAAAGGGAGGAGAAGAAGAAGAGAGTGAGCAGGGGAGGGGAAACGGCGTATGCTTGTATACAACAACGCCTGTTTTCCATTTTTTTCCCAACTCGTAATGTATTTAATTCAAGTGAAACGTAATGATGACGTGGTGTGTCATTAATCTCTTCGCCGCCTCTCCCGTAAGTACATTGAGTCTTACTTTCACAATACATATCTAGTTAATTGGAAATAATGTACCAATACGTTTGCATATGCACTTTTACATAGGACGGTATGGAACGGCGGCGCGTGGCTATCCGGTAAAAACATCTAAATTTTTTAAACATTTATTAGGATTGTTGTTGGGTTCATGGACAACAAATATCTGACGACGACTTTTTCTCTATCTACAAATCCGCCTGATAGTCTAGTTGTAGTGATTGATGAAGTGTTCATTTTAAATCTGTCATTCTTTACACCTTGCAGTTTTGATGTGTTGTAGGTTATCTTTGGCCGAATGATTGGCGGGTCTCGCTACAGTGGCGTGTGTGTATGTGTGTAACAGGAGAGAGAGGGGGGGGGGGGCGCATGTATGTAGCCTGTGTGTGTGCACACTTCAACACTTTCGTGTGTGTCATGTATGGAACAGCCGGTGTATGTGCGCGCGCGGCCGACGGATGTGCATGCTAGGACTGTAGGATGACACGGAGAAAAGTGCACGCACCAATTTTAACGTATAGTTTATGTTGTTGAGGACTGTTAAGGCCTTAAAAATACTTGCAAAGCCTCATAACAAACGTTGGTATTGGTTTGTAGTCTACGCTGTATCGTGATTGTGAAAGTGCAAAAGAAGTCCTTTGAAGTTAACGTATAGGCCTATTGCATTTGTACCTTGCATAACTTTATTCAAGTTTTGTGATGTAGCTAACTATAGGCCCGTGGCTGATAATCATTATCACTAGTTACAATCATCGTGTAAACTAAGTGCTGATACTGGCATGTAGACAAGTCAAATAATGTATTTCAGTTATATTTAGTAATATTTATATATGAAAAGTTGTAATATTTGCATAAAAAGCTACGTTTGTTCTGCTGGAGACCTCTGATTTGGTACTACAGATGTATTACACTCGCCTACTATGAGGTTTCCAAATCAGCCATGCCAGGTAGATGCGATTAGCTCGACTAATTCTTTTGTTGGAGACGCATTTGGCTCGGTACAGCATTGTTTTCGAGATTAGCCTACCACTTTCACTAGACGTGCGCGCAAAAGGCAATCCAACTGAAACGTGGTCCTTAAACGTAATTTTTTTTTAAACACACATTTGTTACTACGATTATCAGCGCTACTACTTCACCCGGTATAGTTGTCCTAACATCACCTCCAACGATATGCCTAACACCGAGCTATTTTCAGGCAACAGTGATTTCGCAACAAAGTACTAAGTGTGCATTCAGCATATCATCTGTTACTGTAAACGTTAACTTGTTTCACACGGTTTGGCGTATAAGTTGTAGTTTTCTTTCTGCGTGTCTACGTGTGTAGGACAATGCGATACGGTCTGTTATATATGTCGCTTTTTAGATGATGGAGGAGAGATTGGCAGCGGATTCAAGATGAAATCCATGATGGCACTTCCCTCGTCCTTCCTCCTCGCACTCTCGTCTTTCCCCTCCCTTAATCTTTTGTATAGAAAATTTAGGAACAAAATGGAGAAGCGGAGACCGATAGATACATGACACACAGACCACCGTGTCTCCTCTGGATTTCTGGAACTCTAACCTTTCCTATCTGTATTCTCATAGTTTTTAAGCGTATTTAACAAGCTTAATGTTCAACGGAAGCAGCGGCGAAGAGTGCTAATCTCATTTTTTGATGTGTGATGCGCGCCCTAGCATTGTTTGTTGGTCGTTATTTATTTCATTAATGTGGCTTTTTAATTGAGATGGCCGCGAGAGAGAAAGGGGGAAAGAGCGACTGCAAATGGTTGCACGTTATTGACGCACATCATACGAGTAGGGAGGAAATTCCTCACTAGATAAGGCGCAGACGTGTCATCCGAGTGACCATGGAACAGACACTCCCGTGGCGTTCTAGAACCCATTAAAAAATGTTTCGACATTCTAATAAGCGACAAATAGCCTTTTTTCCCACGGACCACCCGGTGCAGTTTCAACAGCCCACGTTTAACTTTAAATATGCCCCGAAGCAGTTGCGATGATGGGTCATTTGTAATGTTACAGCAGCCGAACCTGTGAAAATGGGTGCTATAGTTGACATCATAAGAACCAAGTTAGACATTTTTATCCGAGGCTAACATACCAAAGTATGCCTCACAGCGATTCCCCCTACACTTACAAAGTGCATTAACTCCTCTCAATCTTATAGTTGATTAACTTGATATATGTCAGTTAGTTTAAATGAACAGGCAAAGTTATTTAATAAATAAACACATTTATGTTTGTTTGAGGTGTAGTTTGAACTAGGGGACTGTGGCTTCCCCGAAAACATATATCACTATTGCCTGTCATCTCTGGTCTAAGGTCGTATACTAAACATTGTGCATATGTTTGTGCACCGTGTCTATGCGTGTAAGTGCATTACGTGTGTGTGTGTGTGTGTGTGTGTGTGTGTGTATACGTGCATGCTTAGACAGCACTTCAAGGTTACACATCCAGGTGGCTCTTGACGGAGTGATGGAGAGAGGTAAAGGAGAAGCGAAGGAGAGAGAGAGAGAGAAAGAGAGTAAAAAGCATACTTCTAATCAAGGCACTGATTGATTTAATTGGGTCATTAGTGCTCGCTAGGAGAGACACCTGCCTGGCTCTCTTGGAGCTGGAGAGAGGGACTGCCTAAATCTGCCTGCCTGAGGTGTCTCTCTCCTTCGTGGGCCAACGTGAGTGTAAGTGTGGGCCAGGTTGTGTTTCCCGCTGTAGGTGTGAGGAGTCGGGAGAGGAATATGTAGAACGGACGTCCAGAACGTTCATGTCCGACCAACACGTTTTTTGTTTTTATTTTGTTTTTATCACGGCTCTGGCTTTCTGTATAAAAGCTCCTAAATGGCTCTCTGTTGTTTCATAGATCTGAATTTTACACTGCAGCCTTGCACCTGTTGTAGTTATTTGTGAAACGCACACACATGGATTCCTTCAGGTGAGAGAACAGAATCTTCTTTGCAGTTCCCAATTATCACTTCTGCCGCTGCAACTCTTACGCCTTGGTGAAGTCTAAAACCCAGTCCATCTAAAACCCTCTTCTGGTTTGTAAGGTTCCATATCAGAACCTTCTTCAGGTGTCCAAGGTTCCAAATAGAACCCTCTTCAAGTCTATAAGATTCCATATAGGACCTTCTTCATGTTTGGACTTCATTTAGAACCCTATTCAGGTATATAAGGTTCCATACAGAACAATCTTCCGGGCTGTTCTTTCATATAGAACCCTCTTAATTTCCATAAGGTTATGTACAGAACCCTTTTCAGGGCAGAAAGGTTCCATTTAGAACCTGTTCTCGGTAAGCAAGAACCATGTAGGTGTATCAGACAGCACCTCGCAGAACTTAACAAATGGTTCTGTCCTCAAAATCACGTGGTTCTTCCACTGTTACAACTGGTTCTATAAAGCGATTCTTTATTGTCTGTACATTGAGTCATTTTAGCACACGCCCTTATCCAGAGCAACTTACATAAGTACAGCGACATTCCCCCCGAGGCAAGTAGGGTGAAGTGCCTTGCCCAAGGACACAACGGCATTTTCTCAGCCCGGAATCGAACCGGCAACCTTCTGATTAATAGCCCGATTCCCTAACCGCGCAGCCCTTAGATTTGAGGTAGACGCGTGACACAGACGTTGGCCAGTGAGGCCTCTCCTTCTTCTGTCCCCTCAGGTCACAAGGTGAGACGCTGTGGTGGAAGGTCAGTCAGGTGTAAAAGCCTTTCATCATGACTGTATCTTGACAAGCATTTCTTTATTTAACAGAGATTTTTTACCCTAGGACATGAATAGCTGTAGGTAACCTAGTTCTTATGACCTGGGCTTTATTCTAAGTTCTGTGTGTGTGTGTGTGTGTTCTGTTTAAAAATGTCATCAGATCTTGACATCCCATGTCCTTATTACTAACATTAGTTTAACGACTTAATGAGAGGAGGCGGTCTTAAAATTAGGCCAGACTGGTAGCAGTGGAGAGGAGGATGATTGACAGTCAGAACAACCACTAGTATTATGACTGACCAATAGCCATGGACAAGTATTCCTGTTTTTTAAACAATGGGGTCAAAGGTATCAAAGGTCTTCGACCCCCAAACCAGAACTACCTAACCTGTGTACTGTTGCACTTCAGAGAGGGATGAATACTGTACGTGTGTGATTGTTATACTGTACGTATGGAGAGAGAGACTCACATCTCTGGAATGCATCTGTGAAGGATTATGTTTCCAACGTGCACATAAACAGTAAACATCTGGCAGAATCACGCTCACTCCAGCCACTCTATGGAGTCACAGTCTTGGATTCAGAGCAGGGTGCTCCAGCACAAAGAAAATACAGTGCTATACTCCTGAATAATCCAGATATAGCATACAATGTAGATACTTTATACGAGGGGTGTCAAACTCATTTTCACAGAGGGCCACATCAGCATCATGGTTTCCCTCAAAGGGCCAGTTGTAACTACGATGTAACAATGTTTACGATGTAAAAACATTGTTTTTAGCTGTAGCTTTTGTGAACATATTCTGCTTCGATTGCAGTCCGCCTTTTAATTCTTGGACAATCTGCTGTTTTTCTTGAAGGCTAAATTTGGCATATTTATCTCTGTGTTTGGTGTCAAAATGCAGACGGAGATTGTACTCTTTAACGACCGACATCGCCTCATAACAAAATACATACAGTTTTTTCTCCTTGAAGCACAAACATGTATTCGCTTTCCCATCTTTCTTGAAACTGCCTTCCATCCAGGGCCGGATGCAGCCTGCTTTGACTGGAGATGCAGTGAACATTTCTGGGGGCGTATCATGATTACGGAAAGAGATCGTATAATTTCTTAAATTGATAACATTTTTGAGACTACTTATCGATCCAATTGTTAATCAGGCACGGAGACAGACGTTGTAAACATTCGGGTATTTGGTTTGATGTGATGCTAGATAGGGACTTCCACAAAAAACTTTTGGCCTTCATTTGAGCGCAAGATAGATTTTTGAGCTTGACGTAAAAATAAACATAGCCGTTTTCCAATTGGTAAAACCTTGTCTGGTGAAGGTGATGTCTTTAGCATTTCTGGCTCCAAATTGTCGACAGGGGAACCAGAAACGTGCATCTAGCTGTGGCTGAGCACTCAAACCAAGTTCAAGTGCGATACCAACTTGGGTCGACGGTCCCCAAGCCTCATGCCTTGAGTTAGACACACTTACATTTATCAGACGCTCTTATCCAGAGCGACTTACAGTAAGTACAGGGACATTCCCCCGAGGCAAGTAGGGTGAAGTGCCTTGCCCAAGGACACAACGTCATTTGGCACGGCCAGGATTCAAACCAGCGACCTTCTGATTACAAGCCCGATTCTCTAACCGCTCAGCAACCTGACTAACATGTGCTCTATACTGTGCAATATACAGAACTACATGTCATTTCCTTCCCTCAACACCTTCTCTGTGCTCTGTGGAGAGTGATAGGAGGGGAGGAGAGAACAGAGGAGATAAAAGCACATGATTGGGATGGTGAGAGGAGAGGATGAGAGGTGAGACTGCGGGAGGGAGGGAGGGAGGGAGGGAGGGAGGGAGGGAGGGAGGGAGGGAGGGAGGGGAGGGAGGGGAGGCGAGAGGAGGGAACGGAAGGGGAGGTCGGACAAGGTAAGGTTACATGAGGTTACAGCCCGCTATAGACCCGTGGAGGGGGAAACATCCCCCTTTCACTACCACTAAGGAAGACGGGGAGAGCGAGTGAGGGAGGGAGTAAAAGAGCGTGCCAGATATAGTGGGAGTGAGGGAGGGAGTGAAGGAGGGGGGGGGGGGGGTTCAGGGAAAGGTGAAGTGAAGGAAATGAATCCCTTCTGTGGGGAACTTTGCCGCGTGACCATGCGATAAAAACCACAGGCCCTGAATTATGCTTTAACCACACAGTGAGAACACACACACGCGCACGCACACTCAGAAAGGCCCGTATGTACACACACACACACACGGTCCGCACGCACACACACGTACAATATAGACACACACATACGCATACTGTCCATACACATGCAGATACACACACGTACAGTACATACACACACACAGCGAACACACAGACACACATACACGCCTGTATCCTTCCCTCTCGCACAATTTTTAGCCCACTTTCTCGCACTCGCTCTCACACGTTTGTGCCGTAGCAGACCCTTAAGAACACACCGACAGATGTCTCAGCCCACCTAAAGTATACAGATCATCACACAAACACACACAAACACCTTCGCGCCTCAACGTTTACATTTTACATTACATTACATTTAGTCATTTAGCAGACGCTCTTATCCAGAGCAACTTACAGTAAGCACAGGGACATTCCCCCCGAGGCAAGTAGGGTGAAGTGCCTTGCCCAAGGAAACAACGTAATTTTGCACGGCCAGGAATCTCAACCTTCAGATAACTAGCCCGATTCCCTAACCGCTCAGCCACCTGACGTTTAACTCCGACCGCTTTTACGAGCAGGCATTAGACGCACTAAACTCCGCTAGGTGCACCAACCTCGAACCCATCCCTTGGGGTCGTAAGGTCCTACAATCGGCAATTAAGAAAAACACATGCGCTCACACACACACCTTTCCCTCCACGTGCCCGAGGCCTACGGAAAAGGACCTCGACAGAAGCTGGTTCACGTGTAAAGAGACTCTACCCAGTCATCGTCGCCGGTGGTCGCACCGGTCTTCAGCCCCCCCCCCCCCCCCCCCCCCCCCCCCCCACGCCGACGGTTGTCAAGTCACATGACCTAGCAACCCTCTGAGAGAGTGAATGGCCAGGGTGACTGGTAGGAACCTGCCATGCGCAAGGGCTCCTGGATTGGTCACAGGGATAAGCCATCATAGCTACAACGTGCCTAGAATGTGCACTAAACAGGGGTTCAGATCCCGCTCGGTCCGACACACGACGCGTTTGATCTCTGATTGGACGGGAACGCCTCCGTCTTCCTTCCGTACCCCAAATCGACGCCGCATCTGAACACGCGCCTCACAGATCACTGTGCTAACGCTATTCTGCGTTACGGTTAGCTTCCTCCGTCTGTTCGCGTTACAGCGCTGCGTTTGAGTGTGTTTTCAGTGACTGGAGCGTCACTTTCTGTCACCTTTAAGAAGACCTGAGGTGACTTGCAGGAATGGCCAATACCTAGGCAACAGCTAGACTCAGGTTGATAACGTTTAAACATGTCCTTATGGTATGTACGGTATAGGACACCACAGGTTACTCATCAGAGCTGACATTTCCTGTGTGTGTGTGGGGGAGGGGGGGGGGGGGGGCGAGGGGGGGGGGGGGGGCAGAGGGAGGGCTTAGCCTGTGTGTGATGTCTACCTCACAGTTGCATGTAGTGCGAATCCCAAAATGGAAGTGTTGATTCATAGCTAGCTAATCATTACATGCGTGTAGGAGTGGGTTGTGATTATGTACTGCGTGGCTCCATTCCCAACATATTGTTTTTGTGCAAAGAAACTATTTGTACTATTTCCCTGTGTTGGTTTATCGCCCTGTCTTCCTCTTCTATCCCTTCATCTCCCCCTCCCCCTCTCTGTCTAGCACCTTATCTCCCTCTCCATCTATCCAAATTTGGAAAAGCTTTATTGGCATGACAGGGCCGGTCGCTCGCGACGACCGCTGTCACACGGGAACAATGCGGTGTGATGGTGATATTCATATGATAATGCCATCAGACACACACCACAGCCAGAACATCCAGCTACAACAAAACCTCAGAGGCAATCACTGTGTGTGTGTGCGTGCGTGCGTGTGTGTGTGTCGTATGTGCCTTTCGCATTCGAAAAATTGCGAATCGCATTCAAATCGTTTGATTTTCATATAGGTATTGTCGCTCCTCTTCGCCCCACAGTGCAGCTTACCCGTGTTCACCTCTTTCTGTCTTTCTCTCTCCCCCCCTCCTCCTCTCTCTTCCACTCTCTTTCACCCTGTATGTCTCTTTCCCTTCTTTCTCTCCCCCCCCCTCCTCCTCTCTCTTCCACTCTCTTTCACCCTGTCTGTCTCTTTCCCTTCTTTCTCTCCCCCCCTCCTCCTCTCTCTTCCACTCTCTTTCACCCTGTCTGTCTCTTTCCCTTCTTTCCTCTCCCCCCCCTCCTCCTCTCTCTTCCACTCTCTTTCACCCTGTCTGTCTCTTTCCCTTCTTTCTCTCCCCCCCCCTCCTCCTCTCTCTTCCACTCTCTTTCACCCTGTATGTCTCTTTCCCTTCTTTCTCTCTCCTCTGCTCTCCCTATGTTGGCAGGGGCCTATCCACCAGCTGATATCAGCATTCCCTGGCATCCTGCCAACTGGCAACACTGCAGGAGAGAGGGAGAGAGAGAATGAAATAAAATTAGTGAATAATAGAGGGAGGGAGGGAAGGAAAGAATGAGAGAGATGGGGGATGGGTGGAGTATGAACCAGTGAGGGAGAGAAAGAAAGAAAGAGGGGAGAGGAGAAAAACAGGGAGGGGAGAAGAAACCATGATGGTGGGGGAAGAAAGGAAAGAAAGAGAGGGAGAGAGAAAAGAAAGAGAGAGAGAGAAGAAAGAGAGAGTGTGTGTGATTGATATGGTGTGATATGCTTATGAGTCATAGCTGAACTAAAATGTCAACTGGCTACATGTGAATCTCTTTGTGATACAGCCTCGTTGACAGACACACACACACAACATATACACTCCCACACACATGCGAACAGACTGTTTGCACGTACACAAATATGCATACACACCTGCACGCACAGATGGAGCCATTGTCTCTCCAGAATGATTGATGACCTTTTGTTTTGGTAAGGGTGCCTTCTTCTCTAGTCTCTGGCAGTGCGCAGACAACCTCTCTGAAACCCCGTCTCCTACTGTCCTACCAACACCACTGTACGAAGGCTGTTAGTGTGTCGAGGTGGACTGGATGTTCCCTGTCCTTGGATGTTTTGTTGTGGGTGCGACATGTTTGCATGCGGCTGCGAATCGGTCCCGACGTGTGTGTGTGTGTGTGTGTGTGTGTGTGCACTTGATTAAGCTAAAAGCTTGCTACTGTATGTATGCACAGGAAGGGTGTGTGGGGAAGCCAAAACATCTCTCGCCCATCCTGTTTGGGACAGGCTGTGTCCTGTGTTGCCCTTAGCTCTCTGTTTCCGCACACACACACACACACACACAGACCTATGGCCCATATGCTTAAGGAAACATTACAGACATGCAGAGTCACAAACAGGTGCGCACCTGTTACACGGTGAAACACAGATTGAAAAGCAAGTGTTGATTACCGTCCATCAGGATCCTAACACACACACACACACACACACACACACACACACAGGCATTCCATACGGTATGCTTTTGAAGCTGTATTACGTGCAGCTAAAAAGGATATCACGGGACTGTATTCAGATGAAGGCTAAAGGTCTTTCAATTGAGAGTTTCTCTCGTGTGCATGTAGGGCCAGGATTTCCGAACGCAGAGCCCCCCCCCCCCCCCCCCCCATCCCACTCCACTCCTCGCAAAACGATAATACCCACAATTAAGAGACGAGTACCCCCAAAAAAAAGTGTGATTAAAAAATACATCTCTCCACGATTTCGCCAAAGAGGAGATAATGTGTTTATGTAAACAAGGAAATGAAGTCAAGCTAAAAAATGTGTCACTGATATATTAAACCTGGGGGGGGAGGAATGGGGGGGGGTTCTGTTCCAAGTATTAGGTTGTTGTTGGTCTGTTCTCCGCTCTGTGACCAGGTCAAACACGTGTGATATCTGGCATGCGGAGGATCATGTGGTAACCAGGTCCGGGTGCTAAAAGGTGTGCTCTGTGTGTTTTGATGTTCCAGAGCATTGAAGGAGGCTGCCATCAGAGAAGTGTGTCTCCCCTCAGCCAGGACACCCAAGCATGGCTCACCAGCGCACACACTACTGGTGAGTCCCTCCTGCACGCACACACACACACACACACACAGCCATACACACAGCCACAGACACACACGCATGCACAAACACACACGCACTGACGCAAACACACACATACATGACCGGACTTCCACAGTGATGGCTCCACCCCTCTTAAAATATGTTCTTTACTTGGCTCCTTCTCTCTCTCTCTCTCTCTCTCTCTCTCTCTCTCTCTCTCTCTCTCTCTCTCTCTCTCTCTCTCTCTCTCTCTCTCTCTCTCTCTCTCTCTCTCTCAATCTCTCTCTGTCCCCCCCCCCCCCTCTCTCTCTCTCTCTCTCTCTCTCTCTCTCTCTCTCTCTCTCTCTCTCTCACTCTCTCTGTCCCCCCCCCCTCTCTCTCTCTCTCTCTCTCTCTCTGTGCTCTTACAGAGAGTAATGGATTCTCCTCCAGAGTGTCTGTTGGCCCTCACCTGTGAGCCCCCCCAGTCTCTGCCCACCCTGCCCTCTCTGGACCACAGCCCCCAGGCTTCTCCCTCTCCCCACACCCAGCTCTCCCCCCCGCACAGCCCCCTGGCCCTGCTCTCCAGCCCCCTGGCCCCCAGCCCCCTGGCCTCCGGCCACAGCCCCGACGCGGCCCCCTACTTCCACCTGTCCCCCTTCCCCCCCTTCCCCCTCCGAGGCGAGGATGAGGACGACGAGGAAGAGGACGAGCTGGACGGGGCCCCTCCGTCGCCCACCCCCCGCCGTGGCCCTCTTCCCAGGAGGGGGACCTGCGGAGGTGTGCAGCCCCACGTCCGAGAGCTCTCCCCCGGCCACGCCGTCCGGCCCTCTCCCCGGCTTCGGAGCCCTGGAGCTGGCCCTCTCATCGGGCCAGAGCGCCACATGCAGCGACGAGCTGGACCTGCAGCTCTTCCAGCAGAAGGACGCCGTCGCCGGGGCGACAGCCGGGGTGGGAGGAGCCCCGGGAGGCCCCGCCCTCAGGTTCTCGTGTCACGTGTGCGGGAAGCGGTTCAGGTTCCAGAGCATTCTGTCGCTCCACGCCCGCGCTCACACTCTGGACCGGGACAGGCGGGCTTTGGCTCTGTACCGGACAGGAAGTGGAGCAGCCCTGGGCCGGATCAAACCCCATCAGAACCACGTAGACTTTCCCACTCAGAACCACAGCCTCCCAAACTCACTGTCGACCGCGCTCACACAGAACCGCAGAGAGGAAGACCGCAACGAGGAGGAGGCGGACGAAGAGGATCGCGTTCTGGAAGAGGAGCTCCGGACCAATCAGAACCAGCCATTCCTGATGATGGATGAAGCCACGCCCCTGACTCCGCCCCTAACCGAGGACACGTCACTCACGTCCCCCTACTCGTCATCGGGTGGTGGCCCCTCCCACACGGAAGAGTCCGCCCCGGCGACAGCCCTGACTCCCTCGTTTCGTTGCCACGCCTGCAAGGGAAAGTTCCGGACCGCGTCGGAACTGGCCCGCCACGTCCGAATCCTCCACAACCCCTACAAGTGCACCCTGTGCCCCTTCTCCGCCAGCCAGGAGGAAAGCCTTGCATCCCACCTGCTTGAAAGCCACCCCCACCCCTCCCTGTCCCTGCCAGACTCCCCTCTACCCCCCTACACCCCCCCTCTACCCCCCTACACCCCCCGGCCCACCATCCTAGCCACCCCCGACATCCCCGTACCCACCCCCGCCCTCACTCCGAACCCCCCGCCCGGTCCTTCGGCGGTGGCTCCGGCGGCGGCGGCAGCCGCGGCGGCGCCCCCCCTGCCCGCGTTCCGGTGCGAGACGTGCGGCCAGCGCTTCACCCAGTCCTGGTTCCTCAAGGGTCACATGAGGAAGCACAAGGACTCCCTCGACCACAAGTGTCAGGTGTGCGGCCGAGGCTTCAAGGAGCCCTGGTTCCTCAAGAACCACATGAAGGTCCACCTCAACAAGCTGGGTCTCAAGGCAGGCCTCGGGGGCCTCGGGGGCCTGGGAAGCCTGGGGCTTGCGGCGGCGGCAGACCAGCCCAAAGGCTCAGTGTCCAACCAGGGGCTGAACGCCCTCTACTCCAGCCTCCTGCTGGCCCAGCGTGGCAATGCAGGAGGAGGGGGCGGAGGAGGGAGGGGAGGGCGGGGGAAAGCGGAGCGCGACGGAGGCCGGGGTGGCTCCAGCAAGTCGGCCATCTTGGGCTACCTGGGGTTGCCTGGCGACGGGGGCGGGGCCAGCTGCATGGAACGCCTCCAGGCGGTGGCCCAGGTGGCGGAGATGGGGAACGGGGGAATGGGGGGAGGGAGCGGAGGAGGAAGAGGAGGAGATCCGACGGGGATGGATGGAGGAGAGCAGGCGGCCATGTGGCAGCTGGTGGCTCGTAGTCTCATGGCCGCCCAGCAAGCGCAGCAGTCCCAGCAGCAGCAACGCTCTCGGGGGCAGCAACACCGCGGCTCCCCCAGGACACCCTCCTCCCTCCTGGGGGAGGCCGACCAGGTCAGGGCCTACCTCGGAAGTCTGGAGACCAGGGAGGAGGCGGGTTCCGGGGCCGCGGCTGGAGCCGGGGCGGGGGGGGCGGGGATGGGAGGGCCCTGGGAGTGCCCGGACTGTGGGAAGCTGTTCCGGAGCCTCCAGCAGGTCGTCGTCCACGCTCGCGTCCACACCCAGAGGCCCCAGAAGGGGCATCCTTCGCCCCAGCAGCGAGGAGGCGCCGGGGAGGAGGAGGGAGGAGGTGGACGGAGAGGAGGGAGAGGGAGAGGTGGAGAGGTGAAGCACCACGGCGGAGGGTCGCAGCATCAGACGGCGGCTGCAGGGTTCCACTCTGTTATCTCCTCCTTACAAGGTACAGAGATCGATGGTCCCCACAGAAATAGAATAGAATCATCTGTACGCCAGTCATTCATTTCACGTTTTTCTGCTTCTTCTGTTTATGAGAGGAGGCTGTAATTCAGTGGTAGAGCATTTGACTGCAAATAGCAGATTCAGAATCCCAACCTGTACTGAAAGTCGTTTCAGATAGAAGCATCTGCTACATGGATTCATTACATTATTGAATACATGAACACCCGTCTACTATATTTAAATCTTGTCAAATCAATCTCTCTCTCTCTTCATCTTTATCTTTCCCTCTCTCTCTCTCCGTCTCTCGTACTCTCTCTCTCCATCTCTCGTTCCTCTCTCGCTCTCCTCCCTCCATCCCTCCTCATCCCACCCTCTGTCTCTCCATCTCTCCTCCCTCCCTCCCTCCTCGTCTCCAGGAGAGAACGGGCTGACGGGTGTGTCGTCAGGATCTTCCGGCCCGTCCAGGGAGCGCGTGCGCGGCACAGGGGTGAAAGACTGCCCCTACTGCGGTAAAGCCTTCCGCTCCTCACACCACCTCAAAGTGCACTTGAGAGTTCACACAGGTGAGCCCACACACACACACACACACACACACACACATACTTATTACACAATCTCATAATAAAAATAGAGAAAAAATAACTACTTTCGGGTCAGACAAAGCATGTTGAGTTCCGAACTAAACAATAACACTGTATTCTTTTGAAAAATCTCAAATATTCTCAAGTATCTTTTTCATACAGTATGCTTCCATCTACCAAACTAAGTGATTATAATACTGCACAGGATCATCTGAGTTAAATATCAAGTTTAGCTTTTACTCAGATAATCTGGTTAAACTGAACTAATGTATGCGCTTTTATGAGTCACATAGCCATTAGCTGTGTTCAATTTCAGGAGGGTGACTTAACACGGTTGGAAGTCTCAAGCTAATGCCTCTTCGCAGGCCTCACCGTGCCAATCACTTAGCCCCTCTGTGGAGGAATACTGCCATCTGTTCCTTGAGATGTGTAACTACAGTATTGACAGATATGAAATACGTTCAGTATGAAATCATGGCGACCATTTACAAGTCATCATTTAACGAGAGGCTGCCTCCCATGATAGCTTAAACAGAGAGTACACAATATTCTGTCCTGGTTTTTCTGGTAAACGATAATACTGTGATTCAGCTGAGAGGCGGTGATGCTGGTATGCTGACGTGACCGTCACCCTCGTCTTTCTCTACCAGGCGAGAGACCGTACAAGTGCCCCCACTGTGACTACGCCGGCACCCAGTCAGGCTCCCTGAAGTACCACCTCCAGAGACACCACCGGGAGCAGCGCAACGCCCTGGCCGCCTCCTCCGCCTCGTCCTCCTCCTCGCCCGGCCTCACCACCACCACCACCACCACCACCTCCTCCCCCGGGTCCTCCTCCTCCGGAGCTCAGAGGGCCGAGGCGACGGCCGTGGCCAAGCCACGCAGGCCTCAGGCCCTCTCGAGTCAGGGTCTGGCGTCGCGAGGCCCGGCGGAGGCCCCTTCCTCCAGGCACGGCCAGCCCTGGATCCTGGGTCTGCCTGAGCAGAGGGACCAGAAGTCCCAGGGAGCCCTGAGGGAAGCTGACCTGGAGAGCCAGTATCGGTACTTGTCCGGGGTGATGGGTGCGTTGTACCAGGGAGGCCTGGGTCTGGGGCTGGGCGTGGAAGGCGGGTGGACCAGGGACTCGCCCTCTTCCCCTCCCCTGCAGCCGGCGTCCAAGGCCCCCAAGGTGTCCAGGCGCAAGCCTCTCACCACCAGCCGGATGGTGCCGTCCAACGGGCGCAGCGGCAAGGGAGGGTCCACCTCGCGCGGAGGCTCCCTAGAGGGGGGGTTTGAGCCTCTGGATCTATCCCGCCGCCCGTCCCCTGGGCTGGGAGGACTGGAGGAGGAGGGAGGAGGAGCGGGTGGAGGAGGTGGAGCTGGGGTGACCCTGAGCCAGTGCCTGTTCTGCCCGTTCCGCACGTCGTCGGCCGAGCTGATGGCCATGCATCTCCAGGTCAACCACACCAGCAAGTCCCGGCGCAAGAGGGGAGCCCCGCCCACACTCGCCAACGCCGTGGATGAGGACAGCCCCCGGAGACCCCCCCAGCCCCAGGCCCACCCACAGCCCGACCCCCTGGCCCTCTGGAGGTACCTGAATGAGGCCGGGGCGGGGGAGCGGGCCACTCTGGAAGAGTGGGCCTCGACCCGGACAACCTCCACCCTCAATGGGGTCCCCTCGGTGGAGCGAGACCAGGCGGGGAGCCACTACAACCACAACCACCAGCCTTTGTCTGATCTCCTCCTCCAATCCTCCGCCAAGAGGACGAGCCGAGGAAGGATGGAGAAAGAGAGAAAGACGGAACGGGAGGAGGAGATGGAGGAGGAAGAGGAAGAGGAGGAGATGGAGGAGGAGGAGGAAGAAGAGATGGAGGAGGAAGGTTTGGAGCCTGAGAGCAGCAGCGCTGGTGAATCACCCAGAGATGGGAGACAGAGAGGAGGGCTATCCCTCTCCCTGTCCCCCCCTCCCCTGGGGCCAGACCACATGCCTAGAGAGGAGGGGGGAGTGATGGGGGACTAAGACACGACATTTCAACCACCACCCTGTAGAGAGAGGAGAAGAGGTTCAACTGGACTGTCGAAAACATAAAGGTTAAGTTGATCATGGTTGGGTTCGGTTTGGCCTCGCAGTTTCAGGTCATTGCCAAGATCCCTGTCGTTTGACCTCTAGGGCCTTGCAGAGCAGCATATCCAATAAAAGGATCAAATTATCAGTTGACCTTTAAAGAGAGGAGCCCTCCAGATCGACCATTTTGGTGTCAGATGGCTGAGTGGTGAGGGAGTCGGGCTAGTAATCTGAAGGTTGCCAGTTCGATTCCCGGCCATGTCAATTGACGTTGTGTCCTTGGGCAAGGCACTGCACCCTACTTGCTTTGGGGGGAATGTCCCTGTACTTACTGTAAGTCACTCTGGATAAGAGCGTCTGCTAAATGACTAAATGTAATGTAATGTAAATGTCTCGCCCAGGCTGCCATTTGGGGGTCCGGCCGGTCTCCAGTTTCTTCATCACCAGCCCACAGTTACAAACGGAATGGATCTCTCTCTCTCTCTACAGTATTTCTCGTTGATGCCTTCTCTAGCCAGTATACCCCTGCACTCCCCTTCCTCCATCCCACCACCCAACATGAGGGCTAGAGCGACGACTCAAGATTGTCGAAGCTGCCAGGAGTAGACTTCACAACCGACTTCAGTCGGCACTTCACAGAGCAGGCATTTACGAGACGTTCAAACTTTGTAAACAGTGTACACGTGACAACAGTTACCACGAGGGAGATAACGTTGATAGCTTAAAGCGTAAACGCAAAGTGAATAAGCGGAGAAATGACACATTTCCTAAGATGATTCTTTGTTGACCCACGTGACTCCGGAATTCCGAGTTAACGTCAAAACGTGGTCATCGTGGGTTCTAAACCAGCACTGATTTGAAAGCATGGATCCACAGTTATTGTTGTGGACCCAGCTGAGCTACCCAGTGATGTTCAAGCGCAACAGGGACCACTAGTGTAGACGGTGCACTTGACAATGACTTTTAACTATCTAAATCTTATATCACTGCCTCGTTGGTCTTTGAGATGTAGGCCTTCCTAGATTGTCTGAAGGAATGCAGGAGCTGTTTTCGTTTTCTGTTCAGTTAGCGCTTTAGCGTTTCTGTATGTTGTCAAGGGATACGTTGTCTGTAGGCCTAGTTCACCCACACCTGTGGGCTCAATAGGACATTGTGATATCTGAATATACAGTATAAAAGAGATAATGAGTATATTTGTTGAAAATTTGTTTTTTGGATCTAGGTTTTTGTGAATAGCTAACCGGCTAAAGTGATAGGCATACAAGGCTATTGTGTGTAGACTCTGACGCCAATAACAGTTTCTTCTCTGTTTATGGCTTGGTATGGAAAAGCAGTTAGCAAGGAAATATGATCGCATTGGTTTGCCTACCTTTTAAAACGTCAAGGAAGGTCTAGTGAAAAGGGAGGGGAAACGGCTAAAGGTCAGTGTTTACAGCAGAAATGCCAGCACGTTAAGACGTGGGGTTCGGACTCCCCCCGCGATCGCCCTAGAACACAGAGGTTCTGTTAACAAAGCGGGAACTGTGTCAGTGCAGGAATCTAGCGCGCAACCTAACCACAATCAAGGACACATCTGCCGTCAGGATTCAGAAACTCTGTCACAAACGCATTAATTTCACTCCTCGGCCAGTGAAAAAGAAACACTCAATAACTGGAGGAAGAAATCGGAAAGGAAAGGAATGTTTCCCTGAGGACCTAGCGGGACTAAACGCTGAAACAACTGTAGCCTATACTCTTGAGTATGGCATCTTTTAGATGACTAGATTTCTTTCTCTTTTTTTTAAGGAAAAAAAGAATGGTAAAAGTAATGATTAAAAACACTAACAAATCCATAGACATCCCAGTAGAGTATGTGTAGCTTTTTATAAAAGAGAAAGAGGGCGAAAAAAGAATGAAAAAGTACTTTTATGTTTATTTTCATTTTCAAAAAGTCAAAAAGCTTACAGAAAAAAAGGTTATGAGTATTTGGTAATAATTATTATAATGGCTGTGAGATATAAGACTAGTTGGAATGTCTACTAAGAGCACTGTGCAAGGTTTTATGAGTTTCCAAAGTAGTCGTTTTCTTTTGACTTTATTGATAGACCAAACGTTTTTTAAATGAGTCACTTTCTGTTTTTCTGAATGTGAAGCTGTGGTATCAATCTTTCCATCCCTTATCAAGAAATCAATCAAGTAATCAATCAATCTTAAAATCAAATCAAAGGCATCAATCTTTTACAAAAGCACTTGGAGAAGACAAGTCTTCTCGAACATATATTTTTTATTTTGGTCAAAATATTGATAGAAATCTTTCACAAACGATCAAACAGTAGTGCAGCAATGGTAAGACTGTGGTAGGCTAAAACACTATTTGCATGTTCTGCTTACAATGGAATCATGGGAGTGATCTCCAATTCCTCCACTCAAGGTAAATCCCTCCTTATGACAGGAACCGCTGCAGGTGGATCTGCTGATTGGTCATGCCTTGATTCAGACCCACCTATTGGTGGATATGAGGAGCCAATGATTGGGACCACAGCCTTGCCTTGGCTGTTAATGTTTCTGTTCCTCATAGAGCACCTTATTAAGACCAGTCCCCAAAGTGGTGTTTCCTCATAGAAATGGAATTACTAGATCAAAAACAAATGGCCAGATTGATATCAGTATATTTTAATGGGACATACAGTACGACTCTTTTGAACCATGGTAATTAGCTTGACTGGGGAACTCGTGGCTAGCCTACCTTTCAATATGGCTGTGTAGCTCTATCCAGTGCTGTATGTCACCCATTGACCAAGTGGCTGGTGTTCTTTCTATGTGTTCAAATTCTACAGCGTTTCGTTAACAACTACTGTCGAAGCCACCGTGCCTTCTGTTTCAAGCACTTCCTTCCTTCCCAGAGTATTTTCTAAGCTCACCAAAAGCACTTAGCCCACATCACACACCCCTCCCTCTCTCTCCCTCCTTCACTTTTTATCTGTGTAACCATATCGCTATCTTCCTCTTTGTATCTCTTTCACAACTCTCCTTTTCTAGCTCTCTTCCACTCTGCTTCTTCTGCCCCCACGTCCCCCCCGTAACTCCCCCACTCTCAAGGACTGAGAGAGCATTCTTTAATGTGGACCAACATTTTTTCAACATTTTTGTTGCATTGTCAGAATAGGTTCTATTTTTTTGTTTTTGTTTGTTTGTTTTCCAGGCTCCTAGCCTTAAAACCAGGTCTCTAGGCCTGACTGGAACTTAGCATAGCTAGCTAGAGAAGTTAAACTTCTTACTTCTGATCCATTGGCTTGTAAAGTCCTTAAGTCTTAACTCTGCTATAGCTCTACGCTAGAAAACATTGATTTAAATGAACTATTTGGCAAACCAAAGCCCAAGTTCAAGGGAAAGAAAAATCTGTATATTGAGGTGCCAAAATATGTCCTTTGGGACACTAAAAAGTATGTAATTCAATCCATGGCACAGTATTCTAGTAAATGAGTCACTGGCATTGTCATAGTGCTTTTCTGCACATTGTGTCTTTCAAAGTTGTCTTTTGTGTCCTCTCAGTAACATGCTTTGTTCCTTTTTTCAATTTCATTTCACTTCCTCCAGAGCGTATCTCTCTGTCTCCCCTCTATAAAATCTGCCACACACTTTCTCTCTCTCTCTCACTCTCTCTCTCTCTCTCTCTCTCTCTCTCTCTCTCTCTCTCTCTCTCTCTCTCTCTCTCTCTCTCTCTGTCTCTCACTTTCTCTCTTTCTCTCTCTCTCTCCCTGGCACCACGAGAAGGTTATCTATCTATCTATCTGGTATTGAGGCCTTTTTATTCGAGTTTTACTTCAGTTTGTGTGTGACGTTCATTTGATGCCTATAAAGATGGAATAATGCTCTTCTTACATATGATATTATTGTTATTATTATTATTGCTTTGGCATTATGGAGAAGAACACAAAAAAAGAAAAAAAAAGCGAAATGTGTCGTTGAATGTTGTACAGATAGATAATAGAGGTGTCGTGTTTTTATGAGAGAGCGCTAACTCAGGCTACAGTCCCGCCCCCTCCTCCTCCATTGGCTAGTCGGACAAAACAGCCAATCAAGTCAATCAAACCTCAAGATGATTGAGGAAGCTGCTCCCTTGATGCCTAATTTGGGGTCACTTTTTAGTTTGCGTCTCCTGATTGGTTAAGACAAGTCACATGCGATGTGATGATGAACAACACTACCGCTGATGCTACATTGATATCTTATTAATTTCCTTTTATGGATTGTGGTAATGGTTGACGGAACTGCAAGCAATCTGAACTTGGATCCACAGTTTGTGTTGACGGAAGCCCCTTGGCCTTCCTGTTGGCCTGGGCTGCGTTTCCCGATAACGATGGATCTTAGCTTTCTACGAGCAAAATAACGAACCATCGTTATCTCTTACATGTGTTTCCCGAACATGCTCGTAAGGAGTAATCTACGAGCATATTCAAGAGCCTCTTTAGCTACGATGGCTTTGGGAACGCAGAAAGATGGAAGGATGGATGGAGAGGTAGAAGGAAGGAGGAGAGGAAGGCACTGTTGGGTTTGGGCTCTTGTGTAGTTGACTGCCATTGCAGTGAGGGACAACTGATCTAACATAGTAGTGACTAATATGACTTTGTGGACAGATAAAAAAAAAAAAAAAAAAACATTAGAGATGAATAAATAAACGCAAACAAAAACAAGGAAGTTGCTCAATTTCTTTCTTTGTATGTCTTCTTTGTTCTTTAGTTTTGTGTGTGTTTCGATTGGTGACATTTGCACAGCAGCAGGTCACGTCACCATGGTGACCGCAAGCATGGAGAAGTAGGCCATCTCACTCGAATGACCTCATCAAACTTTTAATCCTCAAATCAAACTTACTCAAAACTATTTTTATAGCTTTTTTTCAGTCAGTCTCACATCTGACTGTAAAAGGCTGCACAGATCAACCTGAAACTGAAGAAGAACTGCAGCATAAACCTAGGTGTAGGGATGGACGAAAAGGACAATTCCCCCTCCAATGTCAGGAGACCTGTGGAACTTCCTTCTAATTAGCTTCAGGGCAGGGGTAGTGTATGTACCCACCAACGTTCAAACCTACGTCCTTGTGTGTGAGAATGGGACAGCTGACACAGAGTAGCACCCCACTGACTAGATATTTCTGCAAAACAGCGAGGATGTGGTTTGCCTTCCCCTCTGCCCCGTCCCCCCTCCCTACCACACAAACACAAACACACCACAAACACATCACACCCACCAAAAAGCTACATATAGCTACATAGACGCACGAGAGGGGAGGGGAGGGGGTGCAAACACACGTCAAATCTCTATGTAGCTTCACTCCGTGTATCTGCGCCTCGCAGAACTACTTGCTTGGCATTGCCACACCCACCACACACGCCATACACACCCCACACCTCACTGATGTATATGAGCTCGGACAAATCAGCTGTGGTACATCTCTCTCTGCCATTCCTACAGGTAAGGTGCTGGCAGATGTTGTCCTTTTACAGTGTGTTATTGTAACATATTGATTAATACCTATTGCTGCTAGCTAAACTGTTCAGATTAGATACAATCAAAAAGGGGTACTGTGAAGAGCTGTTTATTCTTAATTAGAAAACGTTTGAGAAATCGGAAAACAGATATATTTGTCTTTGGTAAATTAGTTGTACAATGTAATGTGGTTGAATTATATGTCTATTACTAATTGTTTTTGTAGGATTACTTCTTGTCCACAACAATCTGTGAATCAAGTTTAATGTGTCCCAGATCCTGTACAAATTCGTTTTTTTTAAAGTTAATCACATATTGTTGTGTCGCTAGAAGGGCTGTCGAGCAATAAATAAAAAAATTCACGATTAATTGCACGATTGTCCATAGTTAATAACAAATGAATTGCAGGTTAGATCTGTAAAACCAAAATGAAATAGGCCCTATATCTGCTTTAGCTGTGTGCTGGTATTTGAAGTTAGGCCTACATTAGGTCCGATTTTTAAAATAAAAAACTTAAGGTTTTGTCAACATGTTGTGTCAGTTTATGAGGCCATCTGAGAGTTGTTTATCAACACAGTGCCGAGGAAAAGTCAACTTGACATTTTTGGAGCGGCCGCTACTTTCCAGCCAATCACGTTCCAGCAATCTGATTTTTGAATTTATTTTATAAAGTTTCCTTTTGCAATTTTAATGCGCCAAAATCATTGCTGTTGTTGAAACTATTTTGCCGTAACGCGTTATTACCCCGTTAACACTGACAGCCAGATGCCAGAAAAAAATTGAAATAAATAAATATAGGCCCATTTAAAATGTTGTGGTGTCCAGGTTAATCCAAACTAGTGTATTTATGCCTTGTTCTTTTTTTTGTTTTATAACTTATAGAAGAAACATTGTGATGGAGCTACATGATGTGACGGAGGTATATGATGAGATGGAGCTACATCATGTGATGGACAGATATGATGAGATGATGGAGCTACATGATTTTTATGTTATCAGACGCTCCATATTCCTGGGCTATGGGATGGTCGGAGGTGTAGCTGCTCTGGTGTGGGCCATCATATTTCTACTGAGGAAGAGGAACGGGAGAAGATACAGCCCCAGCATCTTCCTCATCTCCCTCCTCCTGTGTGACGTCATTAAACTGGTCTTATCTTTTTTCAGTATTCTGAAACTGAAAGACTTGAAGTTGAGATCCTTCCCCAATTTAAATATGTATCTCATTGAGTTATGGTTGATATCATTTTGTTGCGGTCTGTTTTTCCACCAGATGGTGGCGCTAGAGTGGATCCTTTCTCTCACACGTCCATTGTGCTTCTCTCGTCTTCGCTCCAACTGCTGCTCCTTCCCCATCTCTCTCTCCGTCTGGCTTTTATTCTCAGCTGCAGCGTTCATTATCATGATGACCATGCTTAACATTCCCTCATTAATCACTGTATTACTAGGCTTTGTAGCTTTAGTCCTTGTAGCTGTAGGCATTAACATCACAACATGGATCCTGTGTGCATTAAAACCACCTTTCTCGGATTATTTGTCGGTACTCTCAATTTTCACTCTTGTTGTTCTTTACGGACCTTTTTTTATTATGGTGGGCGTGGCTATGTTCAATCGACTCGCTAGAGAATATGCTTTCTCCATTACTGTGGTCATCAGTCTGACTAACCTCAGCCTGATTTCTGATCCCGTCCTGTGTGTGCTAGTTAGCATGAGACAAGAATTGCAGAACTTAGAACAACTCCAGAACCGAGTAGATCTGGTGGAAACAAATAATCTGTAGTGATGAACAGCTCGTGCATTTGTAGACTCTCCCAGGAAGCTTTCAGCTTTAAATGTTTATTATGTTTTTTAATTTTGTTTTTGTATTTTTTTCATCATCAAAATCCATTTGTGGCTTGTGGATTGATTGTTTTTGTATGTCATGGATGTTATTTCAAGGTTACATTTGAAACAACATAGCCTACTCAACTCTAGAACTGAACCATTTAACATGGACCAGTGAAAAACTGGAATTTATAAATTTTTCTAGCAAGCTTTCACTTTTATAACATTGCATCTCGATAGATTTTTCAGGAAAGTCGATACAGAAAATCCAGCTTTCAGACAGGAGTGGAAAGACAAAATATGCCTTTATCCTTTCCTTAGCAAGTGTCAGTACGTTCTTAGCTGTAGGGCCTACAAGCCGACAAGAATGACACCCCAAATCATAGCGCACGTTAGACATTTTAATGGTTTGTACCTTGGAGGGGGGGGGGGGAGGAGAAAATGTTAGTCAATGGACCTCTTTGAATTCTAATTGTGAACCCCTGCTACACTCTATGGTCATGTTAAATAAAAGCCGTAATAGTTTCTATGTATTTGGGAATGTTTCATCTACATGCTTTATAGGAAATATGTTAATAGACTAAGATATACAGTTTCTATGTATGGTCACAAAATATCTATATTTGTCTCAAGGTTCGCAGTTTTTGTTAACGGTTGTCCTCCAGTAGAGGTCTTTCTACTGCATCTTTTTATTATTTTATTAAATGACATCGATGGGAGAATTACAACCCTTTTCCGCCAAGTGACACTCGACTTTTCACCCACAAATAATTCCATCGCCAACATAACTCGGCAGATCTCTGTCGCCATCTAGTTGTGACTTTTAGCATCGATCACTTCATAGTAGAGGAAGAGGATGTGAAAAACATAATTTGACTGCAGCAAGAACTGCTTTGGTCTACAGCCAACACTGAAAGACACTGCAATAACTTTACGTGTTTGCGTAACGGTGTTAAGATGACACCGTCTCCAGACGAGACGAACAAAAAATCTGAAATGTAAGAAAACATTTGGTGTCACAGAAAAGTGTTGAACTCGTTCAATGAGAATTAGGCTACTCCCAAACAACAGTGGGTCCCTTAATTGAGTTTTCCCTCATTACTCTGCATATAAGCCATTCATTTGATTTTAATAAATGTATTCACAGACGTGAATACTGTATGTCCTCGAGCTGTCAGTGTATAGTTCACCACAGTTCATATGGGCACGGGGGCAAGGCTGCGTGTGAGAGCACTTGTGAGTGGGCGAGCAAGAAAGGAGAGAAGAGAAGCGAAGAGGGAGGAGAGTGTGAGGGGAGGGGGGAGAAGAGGTATAGAGGAGGATCCTGACGTTCAGTTGCACACAACCGCACTGCACTATCCGTACCAAACCGACTGTGACGTGAGTCTCATCTTTCATTTACCGAAATACGGTACCGCACTCTTGAATCGTCTTTCATAGAGCATCCGTCGAGTTTCCTTTCAAAGCTTCCCGACGTTTATATAGGCATTCCAAAGCGGTTAAGACCGAAAGAGAGCCACCAGAAGATCTTGTTGAATCGGCTAGAAGAGAAAGTATTTGAATCTGCAGAACTCTCCCTGCACGTTCTCAAGATGAGCGAGGTGAGTGTGCGGAACTGATGGGTGTCGTTCAGGTGGGTGTCCCTGTAGGCTAATTAAAGCCTGCTGCTTGTTCTGCGGTGATAATAGGCGATACATCCTCTTTTTCCCGAGCTGAAAATGTTTGTTCGTTTATGCACGGTTTATCCCCCTTGGCATCAAGTGATTTATTTTCTATAATGTAGCCTACATTCGTAAACTCCAACGGCTTCAACACGGAAATCGTTGTTTCTAAGTCTTAAGATGCCATGGCACACCCCACCCCCACCCTTCCTCGCAACCATGCAAGGTGCGGTAAAAAAAGAAAGAAAGAGGGGGGAAATATCTCGCTTTCAGAGAGCAGCTCTCTCCATCTCCTTGCGACTTGCGTTTGGCTTCGAGCCCAAGTCAGAGCGCCACTGCGCCGGGAGGCGAGGAAACACCGGCCGCACTCGAATACTTGTCGCCAACACTCCGTTTTACCGGGGCCTGCATCCCCGGAGGGCACTCGCGAAAGCCGTTGAGGCGCGTTGACGGGTGGCAAAAGTATCTTGTAGATCTGAACGAATGTCGTTTCCACCTGTTTCTCCGCATTGAATGTTGGGAGCTATAATCTTGGTTAAACTGCAGTTTACAGGCAGCACCCGCTCGGAGTGTCTTAAATATATTCCACTTATGTTATATCTCTTAGCTACAGTAGGCAAAACAAAAGTTTGTAGTTTTTTATGGCAATTGCATCCCACTAGTGCAGTTAGGCTATAGGCAACATTTGAAGGGAACGAACATGCAGATAATAAACATGCATACAAGGGCATTTACCCTCAGGCAAGTGGTGAAGAGTATGCATTTAACATGTCGTAATCATGGCTAAACTGTAAGATAGACTTACGTTCTTTTTCAGACTATGAAAAGTATTGCCAAAGGGGTTAATAGGTCGTTGTCCTATTTCACCTATTGTTGATGTCCCGTTCAGCAGACTCTTGGTCAGATGCCGGCTTAACTGCAGCGGTGTTGCTGAGCACTGTTTGATGACTAGCTTTCATTCCCCCCTCCTCGACCACAGTTTCACACGCTTGATTTATTTTTCATAATAGTTGTCTTTCTTTTCTTGTTTGTCATGGGTTTCTGTTCATTATGTTTTTCGAAACCTCCGATATTCTCCTTAGCAACAGCGGGAGAGCATACAAAGCGGAGTATAACACCCGCGCGCATATCCGGGAGCGAACATCTGCGCGGCGGGTGGCGCGCACGCACACTAACACTCTTACAGACACACACTCACACAGGAAACCATGGAGGGGAAAATAAAAAAAAGTATTTAATTTGTAATAAGTGCTGGAATGAAAGGAGCTGCATTATGTAAGCCGCGTTCGGCAGTGCTGCCAAAATTGACAGCTGTCTGTTTTTCTTTTTAATCCGAGCTCAAACACACACACACACACACACACACACACATATACACGTCTCAGAGAAACATGATTTTGCCGAGCACAAGTGCCCTCAGGTAGGTAACACAAACAAACAAAAAAGAGAGAGAGAGACAGAAGAGAAGAGAAAGAAGGAATGATGGAAAGCATATATAAGAGGGTTCTGTAAGGACAATTGTGTGTTATGCTGTTAATTATGAGTTAGGAGACCTCTCCCTCACTAAACACGTTCTATTTAAGGCGGACTGGGGTTAATTAGTGCTCCTAAAGGAGCAGTGATGCTGGGCCCAGCTAGTGAGGTATAACAGGAAATGTGCCAATTACCTTACTCCTCTTTCTCTTCATCTGTCTCATTCTCTCTCTCTCTCGCTCTCTCTCTCTCTCTCTCTCTCTCACTCGCTCTCTCTCTCTCTCTCTCTCTCTCTCTCTCTCTCTCTCTCTCTCTCTCTCTCTCTCTCTCTCTCTCACTCTCTCACTCTCTCTTTCTCTCCATCTCTCTCTCACTCGCTCTCTCTCTCTCCATTTCCCTCTCCGCTCTCTCTCTCTCTCTCTCCCCCCACCCCCCTCTTGCATGTGTGTGTCTTTCCTAGTCCTGGATTAGAGTGAAACAGCCAACTGGCATGTTGGAAAATTATTGGCTGTTTTTTTCCTTCTCCATGGAGGTAATCCTTTTATTGCAGGCTATAAATACTTTCTGCTGAGCATTGAGTGGGGTTGGTCTCTCTCTGTCTCCTTTTCATTCTTTTTTTTTCTATATGTGTGTACTGTACATGTGTGTGTTGGGGGAATCTGCAAGTGTGTGTGTGTGTACAGGATGGGATCTGTTCAGTGTTAAGGATCAGTCAAGATTGACACAGCAGGTTAGGTGGGTCCTCTAACGACAGAGGAAACATATGGTAAATACTGCTCAGTATTGAATCTTCACCGGATTCGAGAGTAAATATTCAAGTCAAGGCAGTTCTAGACTGCCTTGACTTGACGAGATGAGTCAGAGAGACGAGGCAGAGAGACGAGGCAGAGAGACGAGGCAGAGAGACCTTTCAGAGTTGAGCAAAGTCTTAGGCCTCATGCTGAGAGTGCGATGAAAATAATAAGGTTCTCCCACCACCTCTCCTCCTCCTTCTCCTCCCTGCTCTCTCCTTTGTTCTCCTCTGCTGGTCCTGCTTTCAATCTCCTTCTTACTTCCCGGGAGTCACAGTTAGTGTCACAGTTAGTGCTGTTCCACACTGGAGGCTGACTGAGGTGATTGACAGGCTCTCGCCCAGTCACAATGTGGGCGGTTCTATTTGCGGCCGCCTCATTGGATAAATTGTAACACTATATTGTATAAGAGAGCTTTACTCTGCCTTGTTCTTGCTCTCTCTGTCCAGCTGTCGATCTGCTTCTCTCTTCTATTTCTCTTCCCCCTCTTTCTTGCTCACCCACTCTCACACTCACCCTCTCCTCCCTCCTTGCCTTTTCTCCCTACCTCTCTCTCTCTCCCCCTGTCTCTCCCCCTCTCCCTCCCTCGCTCCCTCCCTTTCTCTCTCCCCCTCCCTCTTCCCCCGCTCTCTTCCTTCCCCTCTCTCCCTCTCCCTCCCTCTTTCTCTCTCCTTGTCATCCATACCCTACCACACCATCAGAGGCACCGTAACAGTCCTCTATCTCCAGTTTGTCCGTCGTCTATTTTAGCAGCAGCAACCATCGCCGACAGTCATCCACCTACGTGCAGTCAGTACTTACGTAAAACCATTAACGGGGAATTGTGTAATTTTTACGGGTTTATTTCTGGGTTGTGGAGTGGCAGTTGAAATTGTCGGTTGGACTGTGCAGTTTGAAACCCGAAGTGTAGGGGTACTTAAAGGGAATAGCCGGAAGAGAGGAAGCTGGCACGGCGAGCTGTGTGACAGCAGAGTGCATGCCCACACATTTCCATGTCCATAGAGGCAGCGATTTGAATCCCACTTACATTTACATTTAGTCATTTTAGCAGATGCTCTTATCCAGAGCGACTTACAGTAAGTACAGGGACATTCTCCCCGAGCAAGTAGGGTGAAGTGCCTTGCCCAAGGACGCAACGTCATTTTGCACGGCCGGGAATCGAACCAACAACCTTCTGATTAATAGCCAGACTCCCTAACCGCTCAGCCACCTGACCCCGATGCCCTTCCTGCTCTCTCATCTCCTTGCTCAGTAGATGAGCGAGGACGAGGATCAGACAATCTTCGGTGTCGTGACGTTCCCACCATATGGGTGGAGAGAAACAGCTGATTTGTGGTAGTATTATGGTCTGGATTGTTGGTGATCATGTAGGCCACAGCTTGGTTAACGAGCTCCCAGTACAGAGATGATGAACAGCTGTCGGCATGGGTTACGTACTGTAGGAACAGCTTGCTGGAGATACTGAGCAATAACACACACACATGTGCAAACGCATGCAACGCACACACACACACGCGCGTGTGCACACGCAGACATGGCTCACGCACATTTGTGCAAGCACACACACACACTTAAAACTCACACACATTACATTACATTTAGTCATTTAGCAGACGCCCTTATCCAGAGCGACTTACAGTAAATACAGGGACATTCCCCCCGAGGCAAGTAGGGTGAAGTGCCTTGCCCAAGGACACAACATCAGTTGGCATGGCTGGGAATCGAACTGGCAACCTTCAGATTACTAGCCCGACTCCCTCACCACTCAGCCATCTGACACACACTGAAACATGAAAACACACTCACACACAGAAACATGAAACACACACACACACATGCACACACACACACACACACACACACACACACACACACACACACACACACACACACACACAGCTAGGGGAGTAAAGTCTGCATCGTCCCTGATATGAACAGCTGTCTGTTGGCTAAACAGGACAGAGCAGGAGAGGACATATGGATGTCCACATCACATGGCAGAACATCAAGATCCTCCCCTTTCTTATGGCTCCTACATTGTTCAGAAGAATACTAGTTCACA
>NC_090072.1:2263197-2305364 GCF_038355195.1 Osmerus mordax | reverse complement strand
CACAACAATGCAGTCATACTGTAGTTACAGTTGCAACATACCTTTGTACGCTGTGCGTCAGGTGTCGTTCTGAAAACGATTCAAAACACACAGACATCTCTCCTGAGACACATAAGCAGACGTTTGCGTAGGCGTGAGTGAAGTCAGACCGGTTACGGTGGTTCACCTGGTGAAAGATGACAAGACTCCTGGGAGATGCATTCTGATAACCTCAGATGAGCTCACCGTAGAACACAGTGTCTTAAGGACTAACCCCCCCCCCCCCCTCCCCCCCCAGAGCATGGTAACTCTGGAAGACGTGTGTTTGTGCATGTCTGTCATGCCATACATAACCCTCCCTCCACCCCCCCCTCCACCCCCAGAGCGGCGCCCAGAAAGAGCTGGAGGAGAGCTGGCAGGTGTACGCGGAGCTCCAGCGGCTGGTGGAGCAGAGCCAGGCTGAGCTGGTGGAGTTGATCTCGTCCCGGCAGCGCGAGGCCGAGCGGCACGCCCAGGAGCTGGCCCGCGGCCTGGAGAACGAACTGGGCCTGCTCCGGAGGAGGGCCAGCGAGCTGGACGCCCTTGCGCACGCACAGGACAAGGTCGTCTTCCTGCAGGTGGGCCGGGCACACACACACACACACAGGCACACACACATGCACACACTGGCACACACACACTGGCACACACACACTGGCACACACACACTGGCACACACACACAATGGCACACACACACACACACACAGGCACACACACATTCACACACAGGCACACAGGCACACACACTGGCACACACACACATTGGCGGCACACACACACACACTGGCACACACACACAATGGCACACACACACACTTGAGAGACGGTTATCTACCAGCGGGTGGGTAAGGAAATAGATACACACCCACACACCCAGACTAACCTCCCGTCTCCTATCTCTCTCCCATAGAGCTATCTCAACCTGGCGCCCTCTCCCGAGCCTTCTGATTGGTCGGCAGTGAACGTTGACACCGACCTCTACCTTGGCACCCTCCGCTCCACGGTCAGCACCCTGATCGACGCTTCCAGGAGGAGCTCAAGAGACTGTTCGGGAAAGGTAGAGACGGGAGAGCTTTAGAACCGCTTCGTTTATTTTTAAGAAACATCATTCCAAAGTGGTCTGTGATCCATGAACGTTTTTCTATTTATGAAAATGTTGTCCGACACATTATGTCCTAGAGTAATGCAAGAACCTAATGGCTTGAGTTGGATATACAGTACTGTTGTCATTTCTGTACTATATTTAGGCTCTTCTACATTTGATCTAAATCATGATCAATTCCTGTTTGACCTCACTTCCTGTGCCCAGAATCTGGGTCAGTGGACTGCCACCTGTAAATAGATGCTGAGTCACACAGATGACAGATGGACCCTCTGTTTGTTTAGTACTCCTGGGTAACCCTGCATGGGAGTTTCCTAGAATTTGAACAACTCCATCCACTCTAATGCCTTAACTCAGCCCAGCCAGCCTGCCCCGAGTTACAAAACGAGGCGACCCAGATCTAGGCGCCAGAATTCAGCCATCTGGTTGTAATGAGCTTCAGACAACAGAGACCTGACAGCAACACACACACGAACACACACACACACGCCTAACTGACAGCAGCACATGTCTGCCAGGGCAGCAGGTTATCACAGTGTGTGTGTCACTCTGCTTGGCTGTGTGTGTTCCTGCTGTGACGTTGACACTGTGCCTTCTCTCTGTTCCTGCTGTGACGTTGACACTGTGCCCTCTCTCTGTTCCTGCCCACAGAGCTGAGGAAGGTGCAGAGCTATGCAAGTGAGTAGCAGTTTCAATCACATTTACATCATTTACATTTACATTATGTCATTTAGCAGATGCTCTTATCCAGAGCGACTTACAGTAAATACAGGGACATTCCCCCCGAGGCAAGTAGGGTGAAGTGCCTTGCCCAAGGACACAACGTCATTTTTTCACGGCCGGGGAATCGAACCGGCAACCGTCTGATTAGTAGACCGATTCCTTAACCGCTCAGCCATCTGACTCCCAATCACACTGTTGATTTGTCGGGCGACGGGTGCAATAACTCAGCGGTCGTACCCTTTGTTTATCGTGAGGATTTGTGTACATACCAAATTATAGTTAAGGGATATGTCCCTACCAATGTCGAGAGAGCATTAAAACGTCACTACCAATAACAGGGATGGTGTTAGGATGAAGGGTCTCTATAAATGTTCAAACAAGACTGGAAAGTTTACAGCTTACTGCTGCAAAGTTGAGGCACCATGTGGGGGCAGCATTGCACTGTGTGAGTCGGTCTCAAGGTGATTAAACACACATACATACATGAAGAACTGTGGAATAAGTGCTGTTGTAAATGCTCTCTCTCACTGTATCTCTCTCTCTCTCCAGGTGAGGTGTACCTGGACCCGGCCACAGCCCAGCGGAACCTGGCGGTGTCCGACGACGGCCGCCAGGTGAGGTACGAGGAATCGCGCAAGGCCTCGCTCAACGAGAGCTCCCGCTGTTTCAGCCCCGCCCTGTTCGTGCTGGCCACCGAGGGCCTCGCTTCGGGCCGGCACTACTGGGAGGTGGAGGTGGGCCACAAGACCGCCTGGACGCTGGGCGTGGCGCGGGCCTCCGCCCGCAGGAAGGGGGAGATCAAGCTGAGCCCGGACGGAGGGTTCTGGTGCCTGTGGCTGAAGAGCGGGGAGGTCAAGGCCCTAGCGTCCTCCAGGCTGACCCTCCACCTGGCCGCTCAGCCCAGCAAGGTGGGGGTGTTCCTGGACTACGAGGGAGGCCAGGTGTCCTTCTACGACGTCAAGACCAGGGAGCACCTGTTCACCTTCGTGGATACCTTCAACGAGAGCCTGTTTCCCATCTTCAGTCCCTGCCTCGCCCAGGAGGGGAAGAACGCAGGCCCTCTCGTCGTCAGTCCGGTCAACCTGAGACCCACTGTCCACTCAGGGAAAATCTGAGATCGACCAGCCAATCGTGGTTGAGATAGAGCCTCAATCTGGTTTATGTCTGCCCAATCACAGTTGCGCTACTTATGATTGACTGCCATACTGTTAAAGACTTTCAGAAGTTTCTCTGCACTCAACTGGACATGAAGGAACTATAAGGATTTTTCCCATTCTTTCAATTTTTTTAGATTTATGTGAGGTACAGATGTTTACTTATGAAGATAAAATCACTTCCGATCTTGCACATGCACAACTGATTTTCTGGGTGTTGATTGCTTCTCAAGGCTAAGGGCTAATTTGAGCTAATGTGAACTACAGTACTGTCTTGTTCTTTTATGTATTGCAGGGTGATAAATATGTACTTTTGTATCTTAATCTGCAGCTGATAAATAAAGATTAATGAATTGGATTGTGTTCCTGCTGAGTCTGAGGAAAGCTAATTTGCATACGTGGTTGGAATGATCTGAAGGGAGAGAACAAAGACCAGGTTTACAACCCAAACAGGAATTTAATCACGGAAATTCATTTAAATATCGACTTCAAAAGGGAAATCGACAAGACTATTTGAGCAAAACACAGCAAAAACCTGAGAATCAAGACAAGAGAAAGGAAACAAAGGTGTCAGGGATAATATGAGCCCTCGCCAGTTTTGTCTACAGAGTTAACCCAGCCCCTTCAGCTGATAGGGGGGGCCTGGGAAGGGAGGTGGAAGCTGGTATCCGGGGTACGGGAGGGGGTAGGGACAGGGGCATATTTTTGGGTCTGGTGGGTGGGGTGGGGGGGGAGGGGGGGGAGGTCGGAGACGGTGTCGATGGCCGTGTCGTGTGTCATTCTTGGCTAGAACGGTCACTGTGGACCGTGAAGCCACTGGAGCAGCTGTCTTCTGGTGAGTCCCTCTGCTAGGCGCTCCCTCTCTCTCCCTCTACCTCTGTCTCTCTCCCTCTGCCTCTCTCTGTCTCTCTATGTCTCTCTCCCTCTCTGCTCCCCTGTTCCCCCGATGTGGCTTCATGTCTCTGTCACTATACCTTCCTCTGTCGAAGCGAGGTGTTTTTCTTAACTGATCGCAACACGTTTCTTTCAGTTCCTGAGGGTGTTCTTTGGGGTGAGTGAGAGGGGCTGTTGTTTGAACATGTTAAATCGTGTATGAAATACCGGAGCCTGCAACCAACTTCTAAAGAGCTTAGCTTTTCTTTCAGTTGCAACGTCTCGACACTTTTAGATTCTTGACGTTGTGCAATAGGAGGTTCGGACAGAGCTATAAAAACAAATCATTGAGAATGATGAAAGGATTAGAAAGCTGAGGCCGACTGTTGTTTGTGAGAAACTGCAGAGCAGGGCGGTGGGTAGACCAGTATTTTTGGAAAGATGTTAATCTTGGCTTCTATGAATAGCCAACCTTTCTGGACGAGGATTCCTAAACCCTGAGCACTGGTGTTCAAAAGCAGATACACACAGTGCTGACATAGCACAGTGTCTCCCAATCAAACAACTGTGTTGAGCATGGGAGGATTATAGCTGCAGAAAATAACAACACAACTATTCATCACAGTAATGCGACCAACACCTGACATCAGAAAATAGGCCAAACCCAGCTTTACACATTTCAAGTTTTGGAATCATCGCAAACTAATGAGAAAAACTTCAAACTGTATGCCAGAGCATCAAAACATAATTCTGCTCTGTCAGTTACCCAAAATAAATAACGACACCCTATCCACTTGGCCTAGTTACCTTCTAGGTCAAAGATACACCTACAACGTCATTGTTCTGGTAATAACCCCCTTTTTCAGTTTTCTCTCCCTTTCAATTACTTGTTTATCTATTTAATGAGTCGAAGTTTCAAGCCAACTCCCTCGCCTCTTCCTGTCCTCTCTCACATCTCTCTCTCTCTCTCTCTCTCTCTCTCTCTCTCTCTCTCTCTCTCTCTCTCTCTCTCTCTCTCTCTCTCTCTCTCTCTCTCTCTCTCTCTCTCTCTCTCTCTCTCTCTCTCTCTCTCTCTCACTCTCTCTCTCTCTCTCTCTCTCTCTCTGTCTGTCTCTCTCCCTCTCTCTCTCTCTCTCTCTCTCTCTGTCTCTCTCTCTCTCTCTCTCTCTCTCTCTCTCACTCTCTCTCTCTCTCTCTCACTCTCTCTCTCTCTCTCTCTCTCTCTCTCTCTCTCTCTCTCCTCTCTCACTCCGTCAGGGAATGGCCTCGACAGGTAAGCTATCTGAGGAGCAGGTCCACTGCTCCATCTGCCTCGACGTCTTCACCAACCCCGTCTCCATCCCCTGCGGACACAACTTCTGCCAGAGCTGCATTCTGGGATACTGGAGGACAAGCCCCCTGTACCAGTGCCCCATGTGCAAGAAGAGCTTCTACAAGAGACCCGACATCAGCATCAACACGGTCCTGAGAGACATCGCCGAGCAGTTCAAGGAGATCCGCGTGAGGAACACGGAGCAGCAGCAGCAGGAGGAGAAGGAGGAGAAGGAGGAGAAGGCGATGGAGGAGAAGAAGAGGAAGGAGGAGGAGGAGGAGGAGAAGTTGTTGAAACAGCAGCAGGAGAAGCTCCTTCAGGAGCTCAAACAGAGGCAGGAGGCGGATCAGAAGAAGAAGGCGCTCCAGCAGGGGTTCCTGGTGACGCCAGGGGAGGTACGCAAAGGACTGCAGGAGGATCTGCCACCCCTGGTTCCTCCACCACCACCCCCATCGGTACCGCCATCTCCAACCCTGGACCCCACCCCGGACCCCACCCTGGAACCAGCGCTGGACCCCTGCCTGACCCCGTCCCCAGCCCCAGCCCCAGCCCCAGCCCTGGACACAGCCTCCACCTCAGCCTCAGCCCCAGCCCGGCCCCCACCCCCAGTCCCGGCCGCGTCGCCCAGTCCCTGGGGCGAGGTGTTCTGCGACGTGTGCCTGGGGGAGCGGCTGACGGCGGTCAAGTCCTGCCTGGTGTGTCTGACGTCGTACTGCGAGGTGCACCTTCTCTCCCACAGCGCCCGCTTCACCAAACACAAGCTGATGGAGCCCGTGGCCAACCTGGAGGACCGGATGTGTCCGAAGCACGAGAGGCTGCTGGAGCTGTTCTGTAAGAAGGATCAGGTGTGCGTGTGCGTGCTCTGCACCGAGACCGACCACAGGGCTCACTTCACCGTCCCCGTCGAGAGGGAATGGACAGAGAAGAAGGTGAGGTGACGTGGGGGAACGCCGGGGGGGGGGGAATGTAAACGTACAAATGTTGTTTTTTTGTAGCTCCTGTTGTTTGTAACTCCTGATCTACACCCAGATATATATAGTTCAAGATGTCATCGGAAATCAGTCATATCGACTATATTTTGAGAACTATTTAGTTTATCGTTAGGTATGGGAGTCAGATGGCTGAGCGGTGAGGGAATCGGGCTAGTAATCCGAAGGTTGCCAGTTCGATTCCCGGTCATGCAAACTGACGTTGTGTCCTTGGGCAAGGCACTTCACCCTACTTGCCTCGGGGGAATGTCCCTGTACTTACTGTAAGTCGCTCTGGATAAGAGCGTCTGCTAAATGACTAAATGTAAATGTGTAAATGTATCCGTGTGGCAAACTGTTTCAAAGAAAACGAACACTGCTAGCTCTCAGCTTCAGTCTCACAAAGAACGATAAAAGGATTTGACGGCTGTGTTGATTGGATCGACAGTCAGCAGGAAGAGATCGATGACAGGACGTCGCGGTCAGACAGCTGAGGGAGTTGTCATGTCGTAATCTGTAATCTGTAATAATCTGCACCTCCCTGCCACAGTAAATTCCGTGTTTGTATGACATACATGGCGAATAAACCTGATTCTGATTCTAATCTGACCGACTGTCCCTTCTCTGGACAGGCCCACCTGAGGAGGACGGAGATGGAGGTGCAGCAGATGATCCAGGACAGGCTCAGGAAGGTGGAGGAGATCAAACACTCGGTGGAGCTCAACAAAGTTAGTACTAGAACCCTCGCCCCACAACCCCACCTTCTGACCCAGTGTTGTAACCATGCCTACCAGCATCCTGACCCAGTGTGGTAACCATGCTTACCATCACCCCAGTCCAGTGCCCAAAGGGAGATTGAGGACAGCATGGCGGTGTTCTCGGAGCTGATCCGCTCCCTCCAGAGGAGCCAGGCTGAGCTGGTTCTGGCCCTGGAGGAGAGGCAGAGGCAGACAGAGAGCTGGGCCCAGGGCCTGATCACCGAGCTGGAGCAGGAGATCGCCGAGCTCAACAGGAGGAACACCGACCTGGAGCGCCTGGGACGCACCGACGACCACATCCACTTCCTGCAGGTGAGCGTCTGCTTCCAGTGGGAGGGAATTCACTTCCTGTAGGTGAGCTTCTGCTTCCTGTGGGAGGGCATTCACTTCCTGTAGGTGAGCATCCGCTTCCTGTTGGAGGGCATTCACTTCCTGCAGGTGAGCGTCTGTTTCCTGTGGGAGGGCATTTGCTTCCTGCACTTTGAACAGATAAGACAACACCAGTTTCTAGTTTTTGAAGCACTTTTGTGCTTCATTTCGTGCCATATCAACATAAAGATAAATTTGACCAGTTGACGTGAGGTAAAGAACCGTTAACTCTCATCCTCAGAAACAACCGTAGACATCCTGACAGACCAAACAAGACAATATCTCTTTTCTTCTCTACTGATCCAGAGTTTTCCGGCCCTGCTCACTCCTCCCCACACTAAGGACTGGTCTGAGACCAGCGTCAACACCGAGGTCTGCGTTGGCATCATCAGAAGGGGCGTGGCCAAGCTCGAAGAAACTCTGAGTGAAGAGTTGGAGAAACTGGTTGATACTGGTAGGAACACAGAGCACTGTCTTGCTTGCACGATTCAAAGTCGAAACTTGTTCTACTGAAAGGGAGTGTGTGGTAAGTGTTATTCTATATCATATATACTACACGCTACCTATGTACATACGTTTTATTCAGTCTGTTTTATTTTCATTTTACAGAGCTTAAAAGGACTCTCAAATATGCAGGTAAAACGTTCTCAGTTCCACCGAAATGTAAAGAAAATCCCCCTCACATCAAAGCCATCCCCCTCACCTCAGCCTCTTAACGCCTGTACTCCCTGTCCTTCGCTCTCCCAGTGGACCTGACCCTTGACCCCGACACCGCCAACCCTTGGTTGCAGCTGTCGGAGGACCGACGGCAGGTCCGGCACCTCGGGTCGTGGCAGGCCCTCCCCGACAACCCGGAGCGCTTCGACACCGTGGTCATCGTCTTCGGCCACGAGGGATTCTCCTCCGGCCGCCATTACTGGGAGGTTGCCGTGGGCGACAAGGACGACTGGTACCTGGGCGTGGCCCGAGCTTCCGTCAACAGGAAGGGGCGGATCGCCGTGAGCACCGCCCACGGTTACTGGGCCCTAGCGATGAAGAAGGGGCAGGGGTATCGGGTGTCGACAGCCCCGCCTCTGCTACTGACCCTTGACCCCAAACCCAAACGCGTGGGCGTGTATGTGGACTACGAGGAAGGGCAGGTGTCATTTTACGACGTGAGGGCCCGGAGTCACATTTACACATTCATGGATAGTTTCAGAGAGAAGATCTTCCCATTCTTTTACTTGTACTGCTCTGACAAGGCCTCGGATACCATGGTGATTTGTCCTGTCACTGAGAAGACCAAGCTATGCTGAAGAGAAGAACTACAAAAGAAATGCTACTGGACTACAAGTCCCAGAAGGGCCGGAATTCATTTTGTGTGCTAATAACTTGTTAATGTATAGGTTTGAATTTTTCTATTTCTGTTGATTGTGTGTGGTAGTATTTTCTTACATGCAATAGCAGTTCTAATGGATTTATATAAAAGTATAAATAGTTAAATGACAACTATCCTAAAATTACTTTGATCATATTTTGACCCATGAAAATGGCCCAAAATGCTTGAATGTGTCTACTGGACTTTGAACAATACAGTATTTTAATGTTTTTACTTGTTATGGCATGTCAAACATGTTCCAAAGATACTTTACTATACTCTATGTTGCACAAAACTATGACATAGGTTTAAAATAATAAAGATTTTGCAACAATAAATGTAAATCTTTTGCCCACCTCGTAATGTTTTGTCACATTCTACATTTGTAATTCTTGATAAAAACCAATGTAAATGACTTCACAACAAAGGCGATTTTCATGACTTCACAAAAGAGTTTCTCAGGAGGTCTCGCGTTTTTTGACATGTAGCCTACAGTCAATTGTTTGGCTGAGGTGAAAGTAGTCCTGAAAAAGTGCTTTGGCTTCGTCCAAAACCTGTCCTACCGAAGGCTACATCAAAGCCCAGGTATGATTTTCTTTTTCTTTGTCGTTGTTCTGGATCGATTGGGATAATATTTTACAACACAGCAGAGGTATGGTTCATATTGTTGGGAAATTCTTGAGGAGTTTTCTTCGTCAGTTTATTTACCGTGAGATATAAGTTGTTTGTGTGAGATATTATGTTGCATGCACATACAATGAGTCACCCAGCACCTGACAAGGTGGAGAACAGTCACCTGATTTTACCAGCCAATGAAACAACACTTTGTTTGTAAAGAAGCCAAGAATCTATTTGCCTACAAAACCTCCACCTGTGTGACACTTTCCATAATCCACTTTAATAGCGTTGCTTACAGTCCCCCTCAATAGTACACGCTGGAAGACCACAGACATTCATGAGGTCATTTCTCTCCTGTAGCAATGTCTTCATTGACCTTTGACCCCAGTCTCCTGTCCAAGGAGCAGTTCCAGTGTTCCATCTGCCTGCAGGTGTTCACCGACCCGGTCACCACTCCCTGTGGACACACTTTCTGCAAGGCCTGCATTGGACAGAAGTGGGAGGCCACAGAGGCGTGCCAGTGTCCCAAATGCAACAAAAGATTTTACGGAAGACCCGAGGTCTCCACGAATTCAGTTCTAGAGGAGATTTCCGTGCAGATCAAAAAAAGGAAACTCCAAGTACCAGAATGCTTTGCGGAAGCTTGGGAGGTGGCGTGTGACGTCTGCGTTGGGAGGAAGCTCCGGGCTCTGAAGTCCTGCTTGGTGTGTCTGACCTCCTACTGTGAGACCCACCTGGAGCCTCACGAGAGAGTGGCCGGTCTGAAGATCCACAAGCTGATCGACCCTGTGGAGAACCTGGAGGACAGGATGTGTATGAAGCACCAGAGGCTCCTGGAGATGTTCTGTAAGACTGACCAGAGGTGTGTGTGTGTGCTGTGCGTCGAGGCAGAACACAAGTCTCATGACACTGTGCCAGTGGAGGAATTGGGAGGGAAAGTAAAGGTAGGAATACAGTTTTCTATTTTTTTTACACACACTCTAGAATGTTCTGCTTAAACAATTCTCAGATGAACAAAAAATCTTCTTCTCTTTTCCATAGGCTGAGCTTGGGTCCACGAAGATGAAGATTCAGCAGAAGATCCAGACAAGACTGGAGAAGGTGGAGGAGATCAAGAAAGCAGTGGAGCACAGTAAAGTAAGGCCCCGCCTTCCAAAAATAGACTTTAAAAAAAACGTATAACCTCTTTAGTTCTTTCCCTCGACTCCAACCATTATTTTCCCCCTCGACTCCATTAGGTCAATTCTGAGAAGGAAGTGGAGGACAGTGGCAAGGTCATAACCGCGCTGTTGGAAACTCTAAAGAAAAGACAAGCTAAACTTCGCCGTGTGATACAGGAGAGGCAGAAGGCAGAAGATGAGTGGGCGAAATACCTCATAAAAACTCTGGAGGAAGAAATCGCTGAGCTACGGAAGGAAAGCACTGAGCTGGAGCAGCTCTCACTCACCGAGGACCCCCTGCTCCTCCTACAGGTCAGTGTCCCCCATCGCACGTCAAGTTAGCCTAGCGACGACAAAACTATCTAAGAATGCACTTGCAATCCCTGGATTGATGCTGATTCGTAATGACATCTTCCTGCAGAGCCGTCCTCCGCTTGGCGTGTCTCTGTCCACTAAGAAGTGGTCCAGGGTCAAGGTTCACACTGATCTGTGTGTGGGGACTGTGAGGAGAGCTTGGGCTCAGATAGAGGAGACAATCAAGATGGAGGTCAAATCATTCACCGACACAGGTAAGATCTGAACGATGTACTTGTGACTGCGTGTAGTGTCACTATGTTTTACTTTACGCGTTATTTTTGTCCACAGAGCTGAAGAGAATGCAGAGATTCAAAGGTGTGTCTAGTAAGAATAACAGTTTTGTCTTCAAATACAAAGGGACTGTTATGTGTTTTTATACCAATTAAAGCCTACTGAGATGTATTTGTGTCTACAGAGGATGTTAAGATGGATGTCAACACCGCAAGCTGCAGACTGAAACTCTCTGTGGGAGGGAAAAAGATCAAATATGCCAAAGTGGCCCAGGTGTTACCTGAGCAGCCAGAGAGGTTCAGCTTCTACTCAGCCGTTTTGGGGGAGAAGGGCTTCAACTCCGGACGCCATTACTGGGAGGTTGCGGTCGGCGCGTATGGGCGGTGGGAGGTCGGCGTTGCCACGGAAAAGGTCAACAGGAAGGACGCGGTCGCGAAGAACTCCAAAAATGGCTTCTTTGCTCTCTCAAAGAGTGGATTCTGGGAGTTTGAGGCTCTTTCCTCTCCCTCGACCACCCTCCACCTCACCCCCAAGCCCAGACAGGTGGGCGTGTATGTGGACTATGAGAAGGGGCAGGTGTCTTTTTACGATGTTACCATGACGTCCCACATCTTCTCATTTTTTGGACAATCCTTCTCCGGGAAACTGTACCCTTACTTCTACCTTTACAGTATGGCCAGGAAATCCGAATCACTGGTCCTTAGCTGAAAGACATGCGACAGGTGCTACTGTCCCTTTAAGACAAGGGAAATTGCTGCGTCCAGGCAGAAAGCGCCTGATAGGCCAGCTCTTATCTGGTGTGGTGAGCTCAAGTCGTCTTATGTTGCTTGGTGTGCTGGATGCTGGTCCCTCTGCTATGGTGTAGTTCCACTGCACACTCTTCTATACTAAGGTTACCAAGTTACATGCATCGCCTCATGACTGACTTCCCTTGTGATGTACTGATCTATTAAACTTACACACTTCTCAAGTACAGAGAGTCTTGTGCAGCTCCTGAATGTTAAGCTGAAAGAGAGTCAAAGGCAAAATGTTTTGCAGTTAGTACGTCTCTATATGCGTGCCCTTTTGGGGCTCCGTTGAAAAGTATGCTAAGTGTTTCTAAACAAAACGGTGAGGAAATGCACCCGTGTGTGTCATGTTTATGAGACGAAGTTTATGAGAACAAGCAGGCCAGAGTTAGAAACCGTGCTGTGTCCATAGTCCAGAAGAACCGCCTCTTTTTACTAGATAGTCAAGACAAGGAGTGTTCAGGCCCGTATGGGAGGGCAGTCCTCTAACCAGTCAGCCTTCTGAAGACACACTCTTGTTGAGACTATCCAGGACTGGTACCTGGTCTTTAGTAGGACACAGGTAAGTGGACCTTTATTCTTTGTATTACCAGGTTTTACCAGTCAATTACAAAATATTATTTGTACAATACGGCCTGTCACCAGAGAAAGGCCTTTGTAGGGAAAGGGGGAAATTTCTGGGAAATTAAGATTAGAACAAATAGAACAAAACAACAGAAAATATGGACCAACCTGTTATTTTCTAAATGAGAACTTGAAGAAACGTGTCGATATTTAGTCCAAGGTATTTGAATACACATCGAAGGGTTGTCATAGGCTGAGCCAAGATGTTCTGCATTTAACTGTTTGTTGTGGTTGAGATATATCGTAGACTGAAGAGAGTTTCTAGATTGTTTTGTGTTTGTGTCCAGTCAACAGGACACCAACAGAACACATGGTACATGAACCAATACAATGTGATAATGATTGTTCAGATTCTGGCCAAAGGATCAGATTAAAGTTAGAAAAGAACGGATGTACATTTTATGCTGGCTTTTGAAGGGTTAAACGGAGCATTTCCACGTACGGCAAAGTCATCTTGATCACATGTTTTATGGTAACACTTATGACGTTGCTCTTGCAACATTTCCAATCCAGAGTAACAGTAAATGATAAAACAGCCAGCCAAACTTGAACCCATTCAGGATGTTCCTCAAAGATCAAAGGCTGCTTGCGTCAATATAAGTTGCGCAACGACCCGTGCTTTAACCCCATCTCCTCCTCCAGCCATGTCTGACGACGGCCCGCCTCCATGCTGCATCTGCCTGAACGCGTTCACGAGCCCGGTGTCCATCCCCTGCGGTCACCGCTTCTGCCTGGCCTGCATCGGAGAGTACTGGAGGCTCCACCCAGTCTGTCAGTGCCCCCTCTGCAAGGCCAGCTTCCCCACCAGACCCCAACTCTCCCCGGCGCACACGACCCAGGGAGACGCCACCCGACCTGGGGCCTCGGCGTCCGGCTCGCCCCCCCCGAGGCCCGGAGAGGTGCCGTGTGACGTCTGTGCGGGGAGACGTCGAGCGGCCATCAAGTCCTGCTTGGTGTGCCTGGAGTGTTACTGCGAGGCCCACCTGGAGCCTCACTACCGGGACGCCGCTCTCTGGCGCCACCAGCTGGTGTCGGTGTGGAAGGACCTGGAGGAGGCCGTGTGCAGGGTGCACGGCAGGAGGCTGGACCGCTTCTGTCGGAGCGATCAGACCTGCGTCTGTGCCATGTGCGCTCGGGAAGACCACAGGGGGCATCGGGTGGTGTCCGTCGCCAAGGAAGCCGTGGGGAAAAAGGTTAGGAAAATCACATTTGTTATGCCATGGTCTGGGTGAATACTCGATTCTGATTGGCTGCAGGGGTGTCCATTATCAGGTGATATTGTACACCTCGTCGGGCATTATCCCTTACTTGGACTTTGAGGAACTTATTGATAACTAATAGAATAGGTGTTTCTCATTACTAATTTGGTTGTAATTGCTGATGGATGCTATCTATCCATCCATCCATCCAATCTAATCCTTTGCTCTGATCTCCAGGTAAAGCTCAAGAGATCCATGTCGAGGGTTCATCAGGTGATCCAGGAGCACCAGAAGAAGGTGGAGGAGATCAAGCAGTCCCTGGAGGACGCCAGCAGGGTGGGGCAGGTGGCCAGGAGACAGGGCGAGGGACTCGTCAAAGACCTGGAGCAGGAGGTCGCAGAACTTCAGAGGAGAAGCACTGAACTGGAGCAGCTCTCACACACTGAGGACCCCCTCCACCTTCTACAGGTCAGTACCCCCTTCCTCCCCCTCCCTTTACCTCCCCTCCCCCTCCCTTCACCTCCCCTCCCCATCCCTCCACCTCCCCTCCCTCCCCTCCACCTCCCCTCCACCTACACCTCCCCTCCCCATCCCTCCACCTCCCCTCCCTCCCCTCCACCTCCCCTCCACCTCCACCTACACCTCCCCTCCCCGTCCCTCCACCTCCCTCCACTTCCCCTCCCTCTACCTCCACCTCCCTCCACTTCCCCTCCCTCTACCTCCACCTCCCTCCACTTCCCCTCCCTCTACCTCCACCTCCCTCCACTTCCCCTCCCTCTACCTCCACTTCCCCTCCCTTCACCTCCACTTCCCCTCCCTCTACCTCCACCTCTAGGCAGGGGGCCCCCTTTCTCCCCCTGCATCTTACTTTGTTAATGCACTCTCGTATTTAGGAATGACTGATGGTAGACAATCAGAAGTCCTGGGTGGATCCCTGTGATTAGGCCCTGACATGGTGTGTGCAGGGAAACACAGTATGATCTGGGGTTGAGTCCCATGCCCACGTGTCTACTAAGGTTTGAGTTCCTTTTCTTTTTTCTTCACAGAGATTTCCGTCGTTTTCCTCTCCTCCGCACGTGAAGGACTGGTCTCACTCCCTCAAGTCTCTGTTTCAAGAACTGCGGGAGAAGCTAGAGATATCCTGACAGCACAGAGATGAACTCTGTGAGATGAACTGTGAGTCAGATGGCTGAACGGTTAGGGAATAGGGCTATTAATCAGAAGGTTGCTGGTTCGATTCCTGGGCGTGCAAAATGACGTGTCCTTGGGCAAGGCACTTCACCCTGCTTGCCTCGGGGGGAATGTCCCTGTACTTACTGTAAGTCGCTCTGGATAAGAGCGTCTGCTAAATGACTAAATGTAAACTCTCAGTCTATTCTATGGAATACTGAAGTACTAGTATATAGTATAATGTTTTATTTTGCATAGAGACATCTTTTTTCATAACTGCACTGTATGTGAATGTGGAATCGGTGTTGAAAATGTTGCCAATGTATAATAGTCTATCTGTTTATCCTATTTATTGGTTAGCACTGGGTTTTGATACTTTGAACCTTACTACCTCCTGTGAATGAATGTGATTGATGCAATATTAATAAAATCTTGATTTGTACCAGCCTCTTGTTGTCAGTAAAGGAAGAAGGTGGAATTTGATTTATCTGTAAAAGTGAATGCTGCCCTAATGTTTGTTTTACAGACAAATGTAATCTTTAAGTACATTGCGTCCTCAAAAGTAGTTCACTTGTGTTCACCTTCACAAGCAAACAAACACCCACAGAGACAACCTTTAGATTAGTATAAAAAGTAGATATGCAAACAGATCTGGCCTTTTACAGAGAAAGGGAAGTTAGTTTACGATCCTTTGGTGAGAAACGAAACTCAACTTGTACAATGGGCAGGAAGGAGTGAGAGGGAGAGTGAGAGGGAGAGAAAGGGAGAGAGAACGAGAGAGAGAGAGAGAGAGAGAGAGAGAGAGAGAGAGAGAGAGAGAGAGAGAGAGAGAGAGAGAGAGAGAGAGAGAGAAAAAACAAAACAGAGACAGTATAAGAGAGATAGAGAGAGAGAGAGTTACATCCCTGCACCTGTGAGGTAAGATGACAACTGTACTTCATACTGTACTGCTCTGCTTCTCTACTTTAAAATATATTGGTTGCTAAAACAATTGGTCCATTTTATTTATGTTACAGTTTATTCATTATTTAGTAACTTCATTGTTGGCACAGTTTGCTTACAAAATGTTGTAAACGATTTAATTGTCTTTACCTTACTGAGCAAATTAACTTGAGCAAACAAGTTATGATATGTTAATGATAAAAATGACTTAAATAATTGTTTCGGTCAGTCATCAGTATAGTATTGAAAAGCATTTACAAGTAGCAGTTGATCGAAGCTTGGGCTGTGCTCATGATGTGGAAATTGTTCCACCTGAAGTGTGATACTGCAGGAGTTTGTCTGTGTGATTTACCTAACGTACATGAAGGCTGGAAAGATGATCTGTTTGATCCTCTCCATTCGCTTTTCCTGGTTGAGGAGGAAGAGACGGATTAGTAACCTGTGGCTCCTCCTTTTGTGGGTGGGCCTGGTCTGTGTGTTGATGTGTTTGGAGGTTTGACTTTGAGTTGTTGTGTCAGTTAGTTACCACTAGAGGGCAGTGACACACAGCATTGACCCTCATGTACTTTAAAATGACGATGTCTCGTTCCGCTCATTCAGTTCCAGTGGGAAGTTCTGAATAGTTCTACATTATTGGGGTACAAGTTGGTTGCGTGAATCTCAGTCAGTACCAGAAAAAGTGAGCTTGAGAGTCCAATTCACGCAATAATGTGTTCATTCCCCTTCCGACACCAATCAGACATGGCCTCCGCTCTCTTCGCCCCCTCCACCTCCTCGACGGCGTTCTCCTGCACGCCCGTCCTGATCGGAGACCACCTGATGTGTTCCATCTGCTTGGACCTGTTCGAGGACCCCGTCACGACTCCCTGCGGTCACACCTTCTGCAAGGGCTGCCTCGAAAGGAACATGGTGCTCAACGACCTGGTGTGTCCGCTCTGCAAGGACCACCTGCGGAGGAAACCGAAGGTCAACATCATCCTGAGGGAGCTGATCCAGGAGCTGAAGAGAGCCCAGAGCAAGAGGGACGACCACCTGATGGAAGGAGACCCAGGGGAGGTGAGCTCTGTTTCTGATTGGCTGATTGAATGGCGGATTGTAGTCATCGACTGAGTAACGGTTTGATCGGCTTTTCGCATTGGTTGGTTGGTTGGAAGGACGGATGGATGAATAGATAGATGGATCGGTGGATGAATGAATGAATGAGTAGATGAATGAATGAGTGGATGAAGTAGATGAATGGATTCGTTGGATGGATGGATGAATAGATGGATCAGTACAGTACAGAAGTCGGCAAAATGGATGAGACACCCTCCACAGCACACACCCAGAAAACTCAAACGGTGTAAACGTCTTTCTCCCTCAGGTGACGTGTGACGTCTGCACCGGGAGCAAGCTCAGAGCCCTGAAGTCCTGCCTGGTGTGTCTGACCTCCTACTGCGAGACCCACCTGGAGCCCCACTACCAGGGCCGGAGGCTGAAGGGCCACAGGCTGGTGGCCCCCGTGGAGGACCTGGACGGGCGGGCCTGCCTGACTCACGGGCGCCCCCTGGAGCTGTACAGCCGGGAGGACGAGCGCTGCGTCTGCGCTCTCTGTCTGGAGGAAGGTCAAGAGGTCGTCTCCACGGAGACCGAATGGGAGAAGAAGAAGGTGACGTCCGTTTGTTTGTGAGGCGTGACGTGTTGTTGGCTGACGTTGCCTTACATGTATATCGTGTTTGTGTGTATGTGTGTATGTGTGTGTGCGGGTGTGTGTGTGTGTGGGTGTTTGTGTGTGTGTGTGTCGCAGGCTGAGTTGGAGGAAACGATAGCCGGGATCCGACAAAAGGTCGACGAGAGAAAAAGAAAACTGAAGGAGATCAATGAATCTGTCGAGAACTGCAAGGTGAGAGCTAGCAATGAGAGAAAGAGAAAGAGAGAGAGAGAGAGAGAGAGAGAGAAAGAGAGAGAGAAAGAGAGAGAGAGAGAGAGAGAGAGAGAGAGAGAGAGAGAGAGAGAGAGAGAGAAAGAAACAAGGGTCAGCAGGGTGGAGATCCCGCACAGCACCAGGAGTTCAAACCCGCTCCTGAGAGACGATCCCTCTCCTCAGGCCCGGCTGGACCGCGAGCGGAGGCACATCCAGGCCGCGTTCGGCGCCGTCATGGCCGCCGTGCTGGAGGCTCAGGAGCATGCCCTGCGGCCCCTGGAGGAGCGCCAGGAGAGCCTGGTGAGGGAGGGGGACCGGCTCTGCCTGGAGCTGCAGGGAGACGTCAGCAGGCTGGGAGAGGCTGTCTCAAAGATGGAGGACATCGCTCACATCGAGGACCACATCCTCTTCCTCCAGGTGAGAACAGGGGATGGGGGGGGGGGGGCTTAGGGAAGGAAATCCTGAGGAGCGTTAGGGTATTGTGGTGGAAACCTCCGTAGGCCTCTTGTCCAGTATGCATGTTTAGCTGCCATGAAGAATACGTTTGAAGTGTAGGTTTTATTATCGTTAAATATATATTTTAGAGATAGAGATACTCTAGAGATAGAGAATAGACAGGACTTGTAGGAGAAAGAGAGAGAGAGAGAGAGAGAGAGAGAGAGAGAGAGTGGAAGACATGCAGAAATGGTGTGAGCTGGAATCGAACCAGGGGCCACTGCATTTACACTCTATCCAGAAAGCCCCTGATCTGGTTGGGTAACTTAGCGGTGGACCTGCTCTCCATGCATGGAAAAACCTGAGCACGAGAGCGTTTAAACCCGTGCTGCTCTAACAAGTCACGTGACACCTCCATCCAATCAGACGTTCCCGTCCCTGTCGGGCCTGGCTGACGGCAGAGACTGGACCGCCGTTTCCGTGGACACGTCGCTGTCTTTCGGAACGCTGAGGGGCGTCTCCTCCGCGCTGACGGAGCGGACGCAGCAGGAGCTGGAGAAGCTGACCTCCGTGGGTCAGACACCCCTCTCTCTTTTACATCCCTCTCTTTCTTACCTCTCTCTATCGCTCTCTCGCTCTGTCTGAGTTTAGCTACGGTGAGGAGTGAAGAAGACATCCCTCTTAATGATGATGACCTGTTTGTTTGTTTGTTTGTTCTCAGAACTTGAGAGGATCCAGAAATTTGAAGGTATGCTTTTACAAACTAAAGAAATCATCTAGGGAAAGCCTTGTCCTACAAAGTTATTTGAACACCGTTTAAAACCCCATTTTCCCCCATTTTCTATCATTATAGTGTACATTCTTTTTTGTATCCGCTAAAGTCCACCTCAACCTGTGTGTGTCCCAAACAGTTGCCGTGACGTTGGACACGGAAACGGCTAACGCCCAGCTGGCCGTGTCGGCGGACGGGAGAGAGGTGAGGCACGGGGCGAGCGCCCAGGAGCGCCCCGATGCCCCCGGACGCTTTGACCTCTTCGCCAGCGTCCTCGCCGTCAACCGCCTCAGCTCCGGACGCTCCTACTGGGAGGTGGAGGTCGGAGACAAGACCGGCTGGGACCTGGGCGTCGCCAGCGAGGACGCCAACCGGAAGGGGAAACTGACTTTGAACCCGGCGAACGGTTACTGGGCCATAGTGCTGTATAACGAGGACCAGTACGGAGCCCTGGAGGATCCACCCACCCTCCTCCACCCCAGGGACAAGCCCCGGAAGGTGGGGGTGTTTGTGGACTACGAGGAGGGGCTGGTGTCCTTCTACGACGTGGAGGCCGGGGCTCACATCTACTCCTACACAGGGTGTGGCTTTACAAGGAGCCTCTACCCCTACTTCAGTCCACACCTTCAACTCAATGAGAAGAACGGAGGTCCTCTGACTATCTCACCTGTCAAACATCGATAGTGTTGGAACTCTGGATTCAAAACTAGATAACCTCAACGAAGTGTAATGTTATTAGCCTGTGTGAAGGCATGATTGATATTTTTTTTATTTACTTTGTATGGTGAAAGTTTTACACTTGAACACTTTGCATTCATGCCTTTTTATATATATTTTTGGTATAAAGAGTTAACATTCTGCTGATAATGTACAATGAAGATATATGCAAAAGAAATGCAATTACGTTTTATAGTTAAGTGCATTTGTGTTTCAGTTTTTCAATGAATTATTGATTCTCATAAAAATCATGTGACTTTTAGGTATCACTGAATTAAACAGGCTAAAGTACAGCAAGGTGGAATAGCACATTATTGAAACAAAAGCAAAGAAGAATGGCTGAAAAAAATACTGAACATGTTCCGTTGACTAGGGGATTGTACGTGGGAGTCAGGTGGCTGAGCGGTTAGGGAGTCGGACTCGTAATCTGAAGGTTACCGGTTCGATTCCCGGCTGTGCAAAATGACGTTGTGTCCTTGGGCAAGGCACTTCACCCTACTTGCCTCGGGGGGAATGTCCCTGTACTTACTGTAAGTCGCTCTGAATAAGAGCGTCTGCTAAATGACTAAATGTAATGTAAATGTATGTCTCAGCGGTTAAAGCATTTGACTGCAGATTAAGACGTTGCAGGTTCATCATGAATACAAACAACATCAATGTATTTGTGCTAAGACTTTGTTCTTTATTGCATTATTGTCAGCTAAGCAGGAAATGCATTCTGAAATAAACAGACTGCTACATCCTAGTCAGCACTGAGGAGGAAGCCACTGAAAGTGGTGTGGTCAAAGGCGTTCCCCCATACGTGAGAATCAGCGGCCATTACTATATAGACCGGGTCCCCCTGGTTCAGCTCCAGGATCACTGCATTGCCCCCGTTGTCAGCAGTATCAGCATTATTTTGGTGATCTGACGTCATGGTGATGTATTTTCCATCCTTGTATAGATATAACCGGGCTGCCTCACGGCCTTCTGCATGATAGAAGAAACAGAAATAGTACACCCCTTTCACTGGGGCGGTAAAGATGCCTGTGGAGAGAGAGAGTTTGTTGTGGTAATCTGTACAGTCCATTTAAAAGGTTAAATATTAAGTTGTCTCGATAGAATATCTGTCTGACCTTCTGCTGTTCCTACTAGTCTAAAACTGATTTCTTTGAGGAACAAAGCTGGTTCGTAAATTGTTCTGTTTTTTCCTATTATTTTGTTTACTTAAGGAAAATCTGAACAATTATTTGAATACTGTAAGAATGTTGATGTAATTAGATCAAATGTACCTGTATTTGAATTGTAGGCATTGCCAATGTTAGTGATGGCGGTTTTGTAAATCATTGTGGTGTCAACGTTGAAAGGACCAATTGCTCCAGTTCCTCCTGCCGCAGCAGAGAAGATAACACGTGTTCTCTCTGTGTGAAACAAAGCCACATCATTACAATTAGCTTGTGTTGTCAAGAAACAATAAAGTTTCCTTGAAATTCTCCCTTTTACCTTTCTTTTGGAGCTGATCAACTCGGCTTTCTAGAAGTGTCAGCCTGTCTTCTAAGGTTGAGGAGGGAAGCTGTGTCAATTCTACCTCAGCAGCAGACAGACCACAGAACAGAAACACCAGCAAACAGGACAAGTTCTTCATCTTCAGCACGATTCTGTTAGCTCTCAAACACCTTGAATGGTTCCCCGAGAAGAAGTCTCTCCTTTTATAAAGCAACTGCCAGTTTTTCTTTCTGTCAAATTACTTATTGACAGAGCAGCATACATTCTCTACCGGTGTTGCAGTCATTTACCTGAAATACTTGGCAAAAACATGTTGACAAAATTAATATCCACTTACTAGACATGGCTAAACAAAATCAACAATAAAATAAAGCTTGTTCTATACCACAAGAAGAGAAGTAATAATAGTGGATATAAAAGCTGAAAACAAACAAACACGAAAGACTACTCTAAAATCTCTGTCTCCATCAACAATGAGTTATACAACTAAGTTGCATAATACTGTAACATTTGTCAACAAACTGTATTGATCTATGTACAGTTTAATGACCTGTAACAAAAGTTATCCATGGGTTTAAGGTGCAGAAGGATTTGACAGTAGCAGGGGTACTTTCTGCAAAAGGCTGTAACAAGCCAGTCTCCCTCCCCCACATTCTAGCCTCTTGAACTTGATTTTGTATTAATTTTTTCTTTGATTAAGCTGAGGGCAGGGTCACATCAGCAGTATTTCACATCACTGACCATCGTCTACTTGTACATGACGATGGCTCGTTCAGCTCATATCAGTTACAATGGGAAGTTCTGAAATTGGCAGCCTTTTGCAGAAAGTACCCCTGCTACTGCCAAATCCTTCTGCACCTTAAACCCATGGATAACTTTTGTTACAGGTCATTAAACTTTACCTAGATCAATACAGTTTGCTGACAAATGTTACAGTATTATACAACTTAGTTGTATAACTCATTGTTGATGGAGACAGAGATTTTAGAGTACTCTTTCGTGTTTGTTTGATTTCAGCTTTTATATCCACTATTATTACTTATCTTCTCGTGGTATAGAACAAGCTTTATTTTATTGTTGATTGGGTTTAGCCATGTCTAGTAAGTGGATATTAACTTCTCTTTGTCAGTTAATTTATTGCATACATTACCACATGAACCTGCAGTGTTGACACACTGTGTTGATTGTCTTACCAGTCAGTAGAGTTCAGGATCAACATTATTTCTGCCGAGCATTTGAGGGAAATGACTGCTAAACTGGCATAACCAGACAGTATGCTGCTCTGTCACTGTTTGTATGCCCAGTGCCAAGTAATGTTTCAATAAATAATGTTGATCCTGAACTTTAGTGACTGGTAAGACAATCAACACAGTGTGTCTACACTGCAGGTTCATGTGGTAATTTATGCAATAAATTAACTGACAAAGAGTTAACATTCTGCTGATAATGTACAATGAAGATATATGCAAAAAAAATCAATTACGTTTTATAGTTAAGTGCATTGGTGTTCAGTTTTTCAATGAATTATTGATTCTCATAAAAATCATGTGACTTTTAGGTATCACTGAATTAAACAGGCTAAAGTACAGCAAGGTGGAATAGCACATTATTGAAACAAAAGCAAAGAAGAATGGATGAAAAAGATACTCAACGTGTTCCGTTAACTAGGGGATTGTATGTCTCAGTGGTTAAAGCATTTGACTGCAGATTAAGACGTTGCAGGTCCATCATGAATAAAAACAACATCAATGTATTTGTGTGAAGACTTTATTCTTTAAAAGATGCATGAATGTCAGCTAAGCAGGAAGTTTATGCATTCTGAAATAAACAGACTGCTATATCCTAGCCACTACTGAGGAGGAAGCCACTGAAAGTGGTGTGGTGAAAGCCATCCCCCCAAACGTGAGAATGAGCAGCCATGACCACATAGACCCCATCTCCCTCGTTCAGCTCCAGGGTCACTGCGTTGCCCCCGTTGTCAGCAGTATCGTCAGTTTTATGATCTGACGTGGTGACGATTCGTTTTCCATTCTTATGTAGTAATAACACTGCTATCTCATGACCTCCTGCATGATAGAAGTAGCAGAAATAGTACACCCCTTTCACTGGGGCGGTAAAGATTCCTGTGGAGAGAGAGGTTTTTTAAAATAAACACTTTCCGTGGTAATCTGTACAGTCCATTTAAAATTGTGGTGTCAACGTTGAAAGGACCAATTGCTCCAGTTCCTCCTGCCGCAGCAGAGAAGATGACCCGTGTTCTCTCTATGAGAAACAAAGCCACATCATTACAATTAGCTTGTGTTGTCATCGAGAAACAATAAAGTTTCCTTGAAATTCTCCCTTTTACCTTTCTTTCGGAGCTGATCAACTTGGCTTTCTAGAAGTTTCAGCCTGTCTTCCATGCTTTCTAGAAGTTTCGGCCTGTCTTCCATGCTTTCTCGAAGTTTCGGCCTGTCTTCCAATGCTGTGGAGTTAAACTGCGTATCTTGTGTCGACTCGCGGTCTTCCAGAGCGGCAGACAGACCACAGAAAAGCAACACCAGCAAACAGGAGAAGTTCTTCATCTTCAACACGATTCTGTTGGCTCTCAAACACCTTGAATTGTTCCCCGAGAAAAAGTCTCTCCTTTTATAACGAAAATGTACTTTTATTTCCTGGACTATTACTTATTGACATAGCAGCATACTGTGTGTATAAAGCCCTACCAGCATACCAGTAATTTACCAGAAATGCCTGGCAAAGGTTGCCCCTGAACATACAGATCATTGTCTGCAACATGAGATCATTATCCAGTGTCTACACTGCAGGGGGAAGTAGGTTATTTTTTTTACCGTCCAATAAATCAATTGATAAAGAGCCATAGCTGAAGTTAATATCCACTAACTAGACATGGATGAACCCAATAAACAAAACTAAAATAGGTTATTCTATACCACAAGGAGATAAGTAATTATAGTGGATATGAAAGTTGGCAACAATCAGATATGAAAGGCCATACAAACAAGTCAAAAGTGAAATTGGCATGAGAATCATTGCTCCCTTAGCAATGAGTGTCAAAGTGTCATATTAAATCACATGAGAACATACTGTAAAGATCAATGTACAGTTTTAATGACCTGTAACTGAAGTTCTGCTAATGTATTTTCTTTGAGTAAGCTGAGAGGTGGGTCAAGATGACAGTTGGGACAGAATTTAGTAGGATTGCTTCGACCATGTCCCAAAAAAAAACGGGACAAATTGTCCCGACCAAAAAACGCAGGGTGAAACATAATGTTTATAGTACATAAAGCTCAAAAAACTGTATTTGCACTCAAATGAATGCCATTTTCTTTTAGTAGGCTTCAACGTTTGATGTCATTACCCATGCGAAAATCAAACCTACGCCCTTGGGTCTCATTCCAGTAAATACCCCATTGGCAATCATTAAACGTTTTGGTCTTGCACCAGAAGTGTCCTTGACTGGTTGGCAAACACGGCACATGTTGGGACATTCATGAGATACCTTCCCTTTAACATATTGTACGCAGTGACATAACCACGACCACTTCACACCTTGGCAACTGCAACATAGGTGAATGATAAGGTACAGCCAGTGGGTAGAGAATTTGATTTTGAGCATTTGACTGCAGATCTAGAAGTTGCATGTTAAAATCCCCCCTTGCATGTCATTTTGGATAGAAGGGTTTGCTTAGTGAGAACATAATTATCATTATATGATACTTAAATAGTATTTTGACATGAACACAAAAAGTGCTTAAAAGTCATCTAAACACATAAATACACAAGTCTATTTATTGACATTGATTAGAATGGTCCTGCCTTTGAAAAGTTGGCCATGCCAGATATTTGTGAATATGTGTTCTATGGTGTAAAAAAACAAAACATCTGGAAATGGTTATCTTTTCCCTGTACTTTATCAGCATTTGGTGCTAACTAGGGCCTCCTTGGGCTTGTGTGAAACTGATAAAAATGACCCAAATCATTGACCTCTCCCCTGAGAACTTCAGTTAACTGACCAGATCCTCTCTTCTCAGTATAGCTGACCACCAAACCATGAAGATCAACTGTTTATTTCTTCTAACTATCATCCTCGCTCCTCTTTCTAAAGGAGAAGTGACTTCTTTCAGTAACTGCAGGCAGTTCTTCGTCAACGGAGTTGCCCCTACAATACTTGTGGACTTACAAAACAAAAACAGGTACCAGCAAATATGTCAGTGTCTACTGGACCAGAACGACAGACCTGTTTACTACTATGCTACGCTGTACGATACCGCAAACAAGATTCCGGTGTATTCTGCCTATGAGTTTCAGCACCAAGACGTCGATCGGACGGACAGGTGGTATGTCGAACCCCAGGTACTGTGTTCTCAGCTGAAAAAGAACAGATCTAAAACACACTGTCATCTCTTCCAAACAGTTCTTCAAGATGCAGGTCGAGAGCGCATTTCAGAGAGTTTTATGTAAAGAAATGGGCACAATGATGCTTTGTATGTGCAGTCTAGATATAACACAGGACCTGTTAAGGGATAATGCATTAGAATTGTTCAGCAATACCCAAAGTATAGGTATATACTGTATGTGTAATTAAAATGGACCAATATCTACTAATATGTCTATTTACATTATCATATTATTATTCCTGGTGTCTGACTACATTCCTTACATTTTCATGCACTATGACATTATCTACTTATTCATGCATGTCCAAGCCCATGCAGCCACCTCTCTGTAGCGTGAAACACAGTCTCGACACCCAATGATCCAATGAACTCTGTCCTTCCTGTACTTCCTGTAGCTTGACGGAGGTGTGCGCACATGCATGGGCGGCCTGAGCCACATTCCGTCCATAGACAGGGGTCGGAACCAGGCCGTGGGGAAGGACTACGACGGCTCAGGCTTCGACAAGGGCCACCTGTACCCGGTCCACCACACCTCCACCCAGGCCTCCATGCTGGCCACCTCCACCCTGACCAACGCCGCCCCCCAGGACCCGGGCTTCAACCGTGGCCAGTGGAGGAGGCATGAGGAGGGCCTGGCCCCGCTCCTGGGGGGCAGGTGCTCCCGGGCCCACGTCGTCACCGGGGTCGTGCCAGGGAACACGCAGATCGGGAATGGTGTCAGAGTGGCACGGTTCTACTGGAGTGCCTACTGTTGCTTGGAGACCGGTGGTTCGCTCACGTCGGAGGGCTACTTCGGTCCCGACAACAACGGCCGGGTGGAGACGCTCACTCTGAGGGACCTGGAGACCAGGCTGACTGGGTATTATGGGATGCCGTTCTCTGTGTTTGGTGGGAAGTGTCGATGATTTCACAAGATCAGTAGCAAGGTCTAAGATGACACTCAAAAAAGTTGCTGACTAATAAAAACAGTGACAATCTCGGAACCAAGTCTTGTGATCTTTATTTTCTCCCATAAATTAAACGTGCATATTAAAAGCCTCCCACAGGATTAAAACTTAAATTATTATATCAGATCAATTATATTCCTCGTCACAAATACTGTTAATTTCCTCTACATGAATCCTAGATTCGGCCATTTCGCTGCTAGAGGTCAGAGTCAGCCACCTTGTATTGTAAGACACAATTGAAGTTTAACTCCTTTGTCTAGATATTTTAAATGTAAATATTGACATTGAATGCACTTTGTTTGTTTTAGTTTTTACAGTGAAATGAACAAGAAAGAAAGAAACCTTGTCGCCAAAGCTGCTCTTATAACTGTAATGACGATGTTGTTACTTGTGGAGTAAATTCCTTCAGATTAATGCAGAGTGTGAAGGCTGTAACGTTTGTGGAAAGATTATACAGTAAACTTAAGTAAACAACAGAAGATTTTCTACCGAGAGGGAAAAGTCAGCACAGACAGGATTGCGTTCAAATGTTCCATGATATGAAGAAGACATAAAGACGCCTCTCGTTTTAATATTTACTCTCAGGTGCATTATGGGACCTTTGATCAAAGACGTCCGCTTCCAAACCATCCTCGTGCTTCTCACCTGTCTGCCACGTATATAAACAATATCTACATATCTGCCACGTATATAAACAATATCTACATGTCTGCCACGTATACTATATAAGGAGAAAAGGACAGTGAACACAATATTGAGTTCTCGTTTCCTTTCCTCAGCAGACTACAACCATGAAGATCCACTGTTTGTTTCTTCTGACTTTACTCATCCCTCTTCCTTCTAAAGGAGAAGTGACTTCATTCAGTAACTGCAGGCAGTTCTTTGTCAACGGAGTTGCCCCTACAATACTTGTGGACATACAAAACAAAAAAAGGTACCAGCAAATATGTCAGTGTCTACTGGACCAGAACGACAGACCTGTTTACTACTATGCTACGCTGTACGATACCGCAAACAAGATTCCGGTGTATTCTGCCTATGAGTTTCAGCACCAAGACGTCGATCGGACGGACAGGTGGTATGTCGAACCCCAGGTACTGTGTTCTCAGCTGAAAAAGAACAGATCTAAAACACACTGTCATCTCTTCCAAACAGTTCTTCAAGATGCAGGTCGAGAGCGCATTTCAGAGAGTTTTATGTAAAGAAATGGGCACAATGATGCTTTGTATGTGCAGTCTAGATATAACACAGGACCTGTTAAGGGATAATGCATTAGAATTGTTCAGCAATACCCAAAGTATAGGTATATACTGTATGTGTAATTAAAATGGACCAATATCTACTAATATGTCTATTTACATTATCATATTATTATTCCTGGTGTCTGACTACATTCCTTACATTTTCATGCACTATGACATTATCTACTTATTCATGCATGTCCAAGCCCATGCAGCCACCTCTCTGTAGCGTGAAACACAGTCTCGACACCCAATGATCCAATGAACTCTGTCCTTCCTGTACTTCCTGTAGCTTGACGGAGGTGTGCGCACATGCATGGGCGGCCTGAGCCACATTCCGTCCATAGACAGGGGTCGGAACCAGGCCGTGGGGAAGGACTACGACGGCTCAGGCTTCGACAAGGGCCACCTGTACCCGGTCCACCACACCTCCACCCAGGCCTCCATGCTGGCCACCTCCACCCTGACCAACGCCGCCCCCCAGGACCCGGGCTTCAACCGTGGCCAGTGGAGGAGGCATGAGGAGGGCCTGGCCCCGCTCCTGGGGGGCAGGTGCTCCCGGGCCCACGTCGTCACCGGGGTCGTGCCAGGGAACACGCAGATCGGGAATGGTGTCAGAGTGGCACGGTTCTACTGGAGTGCCTACTGTTGCTTGGAGACCGGTGGTTCGCTCACGTCGGAGGGCTACTTCGGTCCCGACAACAACGGCCGGGTGGAGACGCTCACTCTGAGGGACCTGGAGACCAGGCTGACTGGGTATTATGGGATGCCGTTCTCTGTGTTTGGTGGGAAGTGTCGATGATTTCACAAGATCAGTAGCAAGGTCTAAGATGACACTCAAAAAAGTTGCTGACTAATAAAAACAGTGACAATCTCGGAACCAAGTCTTGTGATCTTTATTTTCTCCCATAAATTAAACGTGCATAGTAAAAGCCTCCCACAGGATTAAAACTTAAATTATTATATCAGATCAATTATATTCCTCGTCACAAATACTGTTAATTTCCTCTACATGAATCCTAGATTCGGCCATTTCGCTGCTAGAGGTCAGAGTCAGCCACCTTGTATTGTAAGACACAATTGAAGTTTAACTCCTTTGTCTAGATATTTTAAATGTAAATATTGACATTGAATGCACTTTGTTTGTTTTAGTTTTTACAGTGAAATGAACAAGAAAGAAAGAAACCTTGTCGCCAAAGCTGCTCTTATAACTGTAATGACGATGTTGTTACTTGTGGAGTAAATTCCTTCAGATTAATGCAGAGTGTGAAGGCTGTAACGTTTGTGGAAAGATTATACAGTAAACTCAAGTAAACAACAGAAGATTTTCTACCGAGAGGGAAAAGTCAGCACAGACAGGATTGCGTTCAAATGTTCCATGATATGAAGAAGACATAAAGACGCCTCTCGTTTTAATATTTACTCTCAAGTGCATTATGGGACCTTTGATCAAAGACGTCCGCTTCCAAACCATCCTCGTGCTTCTCACCTGTCTGCCACGTATATAAACAATATCTACATATCTGCCACGTATATAAACAATATCTACATGTCTGCCACGTATATAAACAATATCTACATGTCTGCCACGTATACTATATAAGGAGAAAAGGACAGTGAACACAATATTGAGTTCTCGTTTCCTTTCCTCAGCAGACTACAACCATGAAGATCCACTGTTTGTTTCTTCTGACTTTACTCATCCCTCTTCCTTCTCAAGGAAAAGTGACTTCTTTCACTAACTGCCTGCAGTTCTTCTTCAATGGAGCTCTCCCTACAATACTCGCAGACCAGAATAACCAAAACCGGTACAAGCAAATATGTCAGTGTCTACTCCAGAACGGCCAACCTGTTTACTACTATGCTACGTTGTACGATACCAAAAACAAGATTCCGGTGTATTCTGCCTATGTGTTGGGGACTGGAGGAGCCAAACGAGAGGACAAGTGGTATTCCGAACCTGAGGTATTGTATTATCAGTTGAATAGAACAGATCAAAAACACCTTGCACTCTCATTTCTCCAATACAGTTGACTAAAATGCCATTTGAGAGGTGATTTTCACAACGATGTTAATGTCTGATCCTACACCTAGGGCCAGTACAGAAATACTGTGTTTAATTAATATGCATTGACTTAATCTCTATCTACACTATCATGTGTTTGGGGGTGTCTCATTTATGCGATGATTGAATTAATACAATTGACTGTAAAATATAAATAATAATGTTAAATTGACTTTTAGTTGGGGCCAGTCAGAAAGCACAATATAAACATGATCTCCTTATTCATGCACTACCAAGCAGGCGTTTGTAAACCTCAGTCAACTAAGCATAACAATGTCACTGCAGTGTGAAGCTCAATTTCAACACCCAGCCAATCAACTCTGTCCTTCCTGTTCGACTAGCTGGACGGAGGTGCCAGTTTGTGTATGGGCACGATGAAATATAATATTCCGCCAAGTAACTTGGGTGGACACCAGGCCATGAACAATGACTACTATGCATCAACCTACGACAAAGGCCATCTGTACCCTGTTCAGCACACCTCGACCTATGAGGCTATGCTGGCCACCTCCACCCTGACCAACGCAGCCCCACAGGAGGCGCACTTTAACCGAGGTGGATGGAAGTCACACGAAGAGAGAATGCTCAACCTGAATAACTATTGTTCCAAAGTCTACATTGTCACAGGGGTGGTGCCTGATAATCTTAATGAAATTAAAGGTAGGGTAGCTGTGGCTAAGTACTACTGGAGTGCCTACTGTTGCTTGTATGCAGGTGGTACGTTCACATCGCAGGGTTACTGGGGTCCTAACAACAACGGCCAGGTGGAGACGCTCCCTCTGCTGCAGCTGGAGGGCTGGCTGAAAACTTAATATGGGCTGACTGCGCAGTTCTTTGTGTTTGGTGGGCAATGTTAATGATTTAACAAGTTCAGTAGAGAGGCCCAAGCATATACTCACACATTTTTGACTATTGTCATTAATCAACAATAAAATACAAACTAAGTAAAAATCTTGGAACCAATTAAATGTCTGTTTAATAAAAAGAAATGATTCACATTATATATATGTATTTGGATAGTATTTCTGGTAGATAAAAAATGTGAATAAAGAAGTCATCTAAAATGGAAACCCGAAACCTGTGTTTATAGAAATACATTTAAATGTAAATAAAGACAAACATATGGAGACTGGCACTCTATCATAACCCAGTCTGTACAGCAAGTCTGCACAACACCACGCGATTTCGCCGCTAGAGGGAGTCAGACACCATGTATTGTAAGACACGATACAAATGATTACATATCAACTTCAGAAGCCTCCCCATTGGCTGACAGGGTAAAAACGAAAGCATTAAAAAGAGAATTGGCTGGCTATGACAATTATTCTTAATTATCAAGTCACTGTAAAATAATCATGCGCAGGGGGATCATCTGCAAACGCAAAATAAGTTTACCTTATTTCTTCTTCTTTAGTTTGGAACTTAATGGTGGAGTGTACAGGTAATTGTTATTTTTTACATTATAATATTATCACGCAACAGTGTTTAAAAATAGCAGAATGAACACATGCTGGGCTTTTAAAGCTTTTAATCATCTGAATAATTCTAGATGGAACGTTTGTAGAGAGGTGATGTACTATAAGGTATGCAGCATTGCAAGTATTGAAAATCATCCTCTACTTACAGAGGAGGTGACCTTTGACCCTAATACAGCACATAACTGCCTGCACATATCAGAAGACCACACATCTGTCAAGTGTGGACAGGTTGGTACAGGACAGAGTACAAACAAAAGGTTTGGAAAGGTTCAGTGTGTCTTGGGAAAGACAGGGTACATTTCAGGGAGACATTACTGGGAGGTTGGTCTGGGGAACAACCCGCAGTGGAGTGTAGGAGTCGCCCAAGACCCTGAGAACAGGAGGGTCGGATATCGCTTTCTTCAACGTGGAGAAGAGGTGTCACATCCACTCCTTCTCTTTCTCTGAGAGATTTACCAAGGAACTGTTTCCTTTCTTTGGACCTTTAACTGGGTGTAAAGAGGAACTCAGAATTACCCCTCCCCCCTCAAGCTTAGAGTGAACAATTAGATATTACTGAGTAGACAGGTCTCATAAAAATCAAATTTATTGTATATAAAGACTTTTATGCAATGCCAATTGTCAAGCACAGGTATAAACAAAGTACAGTTTCAAGTTCGGTATGATAGCACCACAGTAGTGTTCCTACAGTGACTTAAGTCTATGCCAAACACAATTTGTTTCAAGACCAGATTAATCAAATTACAAAACATAAAACAATGACTTTGTGGTACGTAATTGATGTCCCTCAATTCTCATAAAACTCTGGCAGATGACAAACGTGTGCATCGGTTGTTTTTCTTTAGTTAGGCCTACATGAAAGAAATGTACAGCAACACTGACGATGTTGTATGTCCGAGTTCTTTCTTTGATGTGTCATCGGAAATGTATTTCTTTCTGTTTCAGGAGAAACAGCAGCAGGGATGTTGGTGTAGTCGGATTGATGACATTCATTTCTGAAGCAGGTACGTTAGGCTGGACAGTTAGCAGCACCTGCGTGTTCAGGGAAATGAACTTGTGTAAAAAATGAACCCCTGATTGAAATACACGGATGTGGCCTCTCAAGCGCTACAAACACACAGCAAAAACTGATCATCAATCTGAGCGTGATCATCTTTAGATTTTTAGATTTTACAGTGAATAGATGTACAACAATCTGCAATCTAGATGACTGACAGAATTTGAGAATTCACTTCAAAACACGGATGTGTTTAAATCCCAAACACTATCTTCTTGTGTTAGTACATAAGTTTAATTTAGCAGTATATTTCGATTTAAGGACGGGCAAAAAGACTATGGTTTGGAAAGCCTCTGATATAGTAAAAGTTATTTAACCATACCTTCCTTTTCCAGTGACTGCTTGTTCAGTTGTTGCCTTTCAGTATATTGTTCTTGCACGCATATAAATACGTGAAGTTAATGTTTAACAACTGATCATAATTTACTTTTTTATATCCAGGAAACTGCAGCTTCAGCAGTTATGAGAGTGAGTGAGAGCAAGAGTAACAAAGTTTGTGACATGGAGGAAGATATACTGAGGAGAAGTGACTGAGCTTCTGTATTAGTCAGGGACTACAAGGGTTTACTAAACCAGACTGCACGTATCATTACTCTGGTTATAACTGACAAAAATAAAATGTCAAATACTGGTTGTAAATAGGAAAAAACTATTTTGTTATACACAATATAGTACAGTAGAGCTGCCACCGTTGCCTAGAGAACAAAATGGAGTAGAATGCTGAGGACGGGTGACCTTTGACCATGCCATGAGACAGATGAAGTACTATACTCTGTTGCCCTTGGCCTCAATATGGATTGGTTTCATAGCCTGAGGTAGTGTTCCTGTGATATTTCAGACGTGAGACGAGAGCATGAGAAAAAGTTAGAATAAATCATTTGATTTACGTGTTTCATTTGTTGATAGGCATCTTCTCAGAGTATGTAGGTCAGTGGTCTGTGAGTGTCAGTAGATGTGTTACAGCAGTGAGTAATGCCTGCAATTTAAGCACAGACACACACGCACACATTTGCACACACGCACACATTTGCACACATACATACAAAGTTGCAAACAAAGAACGGAATAACGACAGGCAACATTCGTTGGTTTTTAAATTCTTTTTTTTTCTTTTCAGTATTGGACAATAAACGGTAAATTTCGTCTTTTTGTGAATTTCAAGATCTTAATTAGTTCCCAAAACAGCTGATATTCTTAAGACTTTCCAGTGAGGTCAGGTTACCTTCTCTTAAAAAAATAGCACAATTAGGGTATTAGTTTCTTCTTAGTTAACTAGTGGACAACGTGGCTGTCGGTAGAGGAAGAACAGGGGACACGACAAGGAGTCTGAAGGTCGATCCAGGTGTGTGTGACAGGAGGAAGAACAACAAGAAGATATCGAGAACTGACAAATCTTCTCCTTCTACAGATAGATACACCATTCTCCTCCATCACACTCACAGATGACCCGTGAGGAGAAAGACACAACACCATGAACAAGGAAGACACGGCTGAAGAACACAAGGTGGACAATATTCAACTGTGAATTCTTTTTTTTTTTCTGTCATTTTTTCCGGCGAGGAAACACAACTCTCCTCCGTGCCTTTCTCCACGCCCTGACTCTCAAAACAGGTGCTGACTGATGGACATCATCACTAGATTGTCTGACTAGACCTTAGAAGGGATGCGGTAAGGGGGGGGAAACGGGAAGTGACATCACAATGCGTTTATGAAAATATGTTAGGAAACAGAATATTGGTGTAGTACTGGAGCTTCAGGCCACTGTCGGCCAGAGCAGAGCAAAACCCCAAACGGTTGTAAACATTTATTCATCGTCGTCATCGTCATCATCATCCTCATCATCGTCATCATCGTCATCTTCCTCGTCATCCTCGTCATCATCATCATCATCTTCATCATCATCCTCATCATCATCCTCGTCGTCGTCATCCTCGTCATCATCCTCATCGTCATCCTCGTCGTCGTCATCCTCGTCGTCGTTGTCAGGGTCAATCTTCCCAGACAGGACGTCCTCGACCCAGGTCTCCAGCTCGTCAGCGGTGGGCATGTCGTCGTCATCGTCCATCTCCAACCACACACTGTCGGCCTGTGGGAACGACACACACAGAGAGGGACATTTACATTTAGTCATTTAGCAGACGCTCTTATCCAGAGCGACTTACAGTAAGTACAGGGACATTCCCCCCGAGGCAAGTAGGGTGAAGTGCCTTGCCCAAGGACACAACGTCATTTTTGCATGGCTGGGAATCGAACTGGCAACCTTCAGATTACTAGCCCGACTCCCTCACCGCTCAGCCTCCTGACTCCTGATATGGGCTTTTCTAGCACGTTCCACGCTGCTGCTACGACGCTCCTCGTCGGAAATCGATACCCAGACTGGGTTGGTGGCGAAAGGTGTTTTTCGCTGCGGAGCCACGCTAAACTAGGCTGCTTCTTTCAGCCTTTTCTTCACTTCACTCAACAGACAAGACAGATATTGAAACTGTGTTTGGGCTGAAGAACTCCAAGCTGACAGCGCATGTGACTGTATTCACATGCGCTGCCAGTCTAGCAGTTTGACAATCTTGTTTTTAGGTCTAGTTCGACTTGTTTCTAGTCTAAATGTCTTATCTAGTGACTTGCTTTAACAAACAAAAACATTTGAATCCTTTCAAGGGAAATGTTCTTACTGCCAAATGTAATTGTTTCAAGCAGATGCAAGCTCAGTACAAAAAAAGTTTGCGTTTTAATTTGAGAGGAAATGTTTGCAGCGCGACAGAGTCGTCCTTACGTCCTCAACATCCACCACTCCGATCTGAGGGGAGGACAGGTCGATTCCGAAGGTCTTCTCCCAGTACGGCACGAGCTACAGGAGGACAGAGAAGGACGACACAGAAAGAGGACATTTTGACAGTTATTCCTCACAGACAGAAACGTTGTATATCTTTCTAAGGCCAGCATTGTGCCCATCCTGCTACTTCACCCACAGACAAGGAGGGGGAAGTAGCCAGGGGTGCGTTTCCCGAAAGCGTCGTAAGCCTAAATTGATCGTAGAATCCATCGTAGGACGAATCTTAGTTTTACGGGCCGTTCCTAAAGACATCGTAGCTAAAGTGTATCTTGAAAATTCGTAACTCTTGAAAGCACATGGATTAGCCTACTCCTTACGAGCATGTTTGGGAAACGCACGTAAGAAATATCGATGGTTTCGTTTTTTGCTCTATCATTGCTACGATCCATCGTTATCGGGAAACGCAGCCCTGGTCTGTAAAAAATGTTTGTTTTTTTCAGTGTCAGATCATTAAATCAGTTGGCTGGTTCCCCCTCACCAGAGGGAAATCATCAGGGTCGATCCAGATGATGCTGAGGTCAGGGTTGTCCGTGTTCTCACGGGCCACCTCCTTCAGGATCTCCAGGAACTCAAAACCATCTTGAGGAAAGGTCAAAGGTGAGATTATTACCGAATGCCTGATCAACCCTGAATGGATTAACCGATTTTGCCACCATTAGCATGCCATGTCAAAAACAGACAATAATCACAATGATAACAATAATGCTAACCAACAGTATCAAGACATAGTCAACTGAAGCTGCATCACACAAACGACCACCACGCTACACCAACCATGCCTGTGCTGGATGTGCTGTGAGTGGAGAAGCCATATTACCTGGGTCATCCTCCTCAGCGAAGGCAACAATGTGCTCGCCGTCGATGTCATCCTCCTGTGAGAACAAGAGAACATCACATTTGTTCTCTTTGGGCCTTGCATTTACAGAGAACATCACATTTGTTCTCTTTGGGCCTTGCATTTACAGAGAACATCACATTTGTTCTCTTTGGGCCTTGCATTTACAGAGAACATCACATTTGTTCTCTTTGGGCCTTGCATTTACAGAGAACATCACATTTGTTCTCTTTGGGCCTTGCATTTACAGAGAACATCACATTTGTTCTCTTGGACCATTTACTCAAAGTTTATTCAGTATTCTTTCTGAAGGTTCCAGATCTAACGATCAGTTAGCACAGGACAGGCAGGAAGTCATCACAGTACAAGAGCTCGGTCTAGCTCAGTGGTGACTGGTGACCGCAGATCAAGACACCCATTACAGATCAAGAGGTTGTCGCTTTGGGTGAAAGCTCCTGCTAAATGAATCAGATCGACTGTCTGAACCCAGTGTGATGTGGGTCGATACATTTAGTCATTTAGCAGACGTTCTTATCCAGAGCGACTTACAGTAAGTACAGGGACATTCCCCCCGAGGCAAGTAGGGTGAAGTACCTTGCCCAAGGACACAACGTCATTTGGCACGGCCAGGAATCGAACTGGCAACCTTCAGATTACCAGCCCGATTCCCTAACCGCTCAGCCACCTGACTCCTTGATACATTCAGTTGGAGGCGTTCAGCGATCTTACCCAGATCTCGTACATGCTGTGAGGCTCCAGCTTCCTCAGGGTAGGTCTGGAAAGGAGAACAACATGAACAAACCACTGAGTATCTGCTGAGGGGCTCAGTGGGAGATTTGACTGCAGGTCACGAGGTCGCAAGGTTAAAACCCTCCAGCTGTAAGTAGCCTTGGATGAAAGCGTAAGATAAAGGAATAAATCGCTTCGACGCCACAATCCAAACCCCCGAAGAAGATGAGGAATACCCACGACAGGCTCTCCTCCTCTCTCTCGTCCTCTCTCTCCTCCTTTCTCTCCTCCTCTCTCTCCTCCTTTCTCTCTTCCACTTTCTCCTCTCTCTCCTCCTCTCTCTCCTCCTCTCTCTCCTCCTCTCTCTCCTCTCTCCTCCTCCTCTCTCTCCTCCTTTCTCTCCTCCTCTCTCTCCTTCTCTGTCCTCCTCTCTCTCCTCCTTTCTCTACTCCTCTCTCTTTCTCCTCCTCTCTCTCCTCCTCTCTCTCCTCCTCTCTGTCCTCCTCTCTCTCCTCCTCTCTCTCCTCCTCTCTCTCCTCCTTTCTCTCCTCTCTCTCCTCCTCTCTCTCTCTCCTCCTCTCTCCTCTCTCTCCTTCTCTCTCTCCTCCACGACAGAAATCTCGGGAGGAGCGATTGTCTCCTCTCCGCCCCTCCTCAGTCCTGCTCCTGCTCGCCCCACCTGTCGTGCTCCTCAATGTAGTCCACAAGCTCCGCCTCCATGTAGGGCTTCCCTGGGATGGTGTCGGGCTCGTCCATGAAGGGCTCGTAGAAGTCCACCTCGTTCAGCTTCAGCTTCAGCCTCTTGGCAATCTGGGTGGGGAACAAGACGAACAAAGACGTTTTTAACGGTCCTTTTCTGTGGGGAACACTGGTTTTCACCCCAAGCGGCAGGCAGATCTACAGGCGTGGGAATGCTTCTCGTCCGGCAAAAGACGAATGTGGAATCCTTTAACCTCGCACCTGGCCTCCAGATGTCACTTGGACTTGGACTCGGGTTAGGTTAGGGTACCTTGGGGTCAAAGGTGGCGAAGAATTTGATGAAGGGATGAAACTCCTCGGCCGCGTCGTCGTACTCGATGAAGTCTGGGACAGAGGAAGGGAAATCAGTTTCTTCCCCAGCGCCGAGAGATTTCGAATCAGTCTTTGCCCTTGACCGCGTTACCGCGGTAACTTACGAGGAGACTTCTCGCTCTTGAAGTAGCCCACCAGCTTGATGTCCTCGTCGATGTTGAAGAACCCCTTCAGCTCCCGCTCGTTGTCGATGATCTCCACGGGGTCCTCGATCACCTGCGGGGCACAGAGACGAGAGGAGGAGGAGGAGGAGTTAGAGGAGTGAAGAAGGGGGGATGAGAGGTAAACAGGTGGAGACGGTCCTGTGTCTCCCAGTTGGTCTCCGTCCACCCTTGAAATGTAGCGTGCGTTCCAGTTTCGACTGTCAACGTCGCATTCTTGTCCGCGAGGAAACAATCCGTCTTAAACCTACGTCGTACAAGAACTCCACCAGGGTGTCTGCTGCCAGCTCGCCATCGTACTCGATGATCTCGTTGTCGGAGAAGATGTAGATGCTCTCCACCTCATCCAGACCTGGGGGGGGGGGGGGGGGGGGGGGGGGCAGACCAAGTTTAGGGGGTTGTGTAAAGATCTCTTAAAGATATGCTGTCTTACACGGCCTCCGATTAGGGTTAGCATATGAGTATTAAAATAAGCAGTTTTGCAAGGATTTTTTCTGTAGAGATCTTTGGTGCTGTGAAACCCTCTTATGCCCCTGCTGCCTTGTGTTCAGGTCACAAAGACGTAATACCTCCTGCAAACACTAGAGGGCAGAGCTCCATGTGATTTCTCATTAGAGAACTTTTTTGAGCTTGTGAAGGAAGATTGCTGGTTATGTCATGCTTGTTGCATGTGATTAAATTGGGTTGAATAAGTAAAAGGCCTGCTGCCCTTTAGGATAGCAACATTTTTTTGTACCTTTTGCACATTTACTTATTGAAATTTGGTGGGTTAAGGGCCTTTTAGTACTGATTTAGTACAAAATTGCTTTTTTAACTGGATTTATGTTACTAACGTTGACTGTTTTTCCACTGCAATTCTGCTGCAACTATGCAGATTCCACATCAGTTATGTCCATCCTATCTGTGTGTAGATATCTAGTATATAGAAATACAGTAACTGTATATCTGAGTCAGGGCGAGGCCTCACCCAGCTTCTTGGCCACGGCTGAGTCCTTCTTCTCGTCGACCAGAGCAAACCCAATGTCCTCGTCGTCCAGATCATCCAGCACCTGAGCTGCAAGCTGGAGGAGGGAGAGGGGGGGAGAGGGGAGAGGGGGGGAGGGAGGGAGAATGAGGTGATGGGTGAGGGAGGGAGGGAGGGAGGGAGGGAGGGAGGGAGGGAGGGAGGGAGGGAGGGAGGGAGGGAGGGAGGGAGGGAGGGAGGGAGGGAGGGAGGGAGGGAGGGAGGGAGGGAGGGAGGGAGAACGAGGTGATGTGTGAGAGAGGGAGAAAGGTGGGAGTGCATTTAGAAAGTGTATACAATGAAAATATGTGGTACGTAAAAGCCAAAGTATTTTGGGTCTAAGTGTGAATGTTATGATTTGCCATCTTGCAGTGATCGCCTCAGCCAACAAGCAGGTTATATTGGCTCAGCTCATTCATGTGTTTATGTTTAGAAATGCCTTCGTTTCAGATAGAACAGTTCAGAACTTCCATAGTAGACACACACACACGATCACACACACACATGACCACAGACACACAATCACAGACATACATGACCAAATACACACACATGATCACACATACACAAGCTCTATGCATGGCATGAAACACATATTTCCTACATACACCCAATGCCCACGGCATTTCCTCTCTGTTTCAAGGCCTTAAAAGCAAAAGCCTTAGATTGCTGCCTTGCACTTTCTAATTCTGTGCGAAACTGGAGCCATTGACAGACAGCCGCCGCCAGCCAATGGGAGTGCGGCAGAGGCGGACAGGCGGGTAAAAAGGAGGGGCGGGACTTGGTCCAACTGTGTCAAAGGGTGGAGGCAACATGACAGGTGCAGCGAGAAGGAACAGGGGGCTCACGCTCAGTAGAAGTGAACTCACTCAGCTCCAACACACACACACACATACATACACACACACACTTATACATACACACACATACATACACACACACACACACACTTATACATACACACACATACATACACACACACACTTATACATACACACACATACATACACACACACTTATACATACACACACATACACTCACCCACACAAGCACACATACATACACACACATACACACACACACACACACTTATACATACACACACATACACCCACCCACACAAGCACACATACATACACATACACACACACACACACATTCATACACACACAGTCTCCCCTACTTCCTTATTACTGCTTAACTTCCTTTTATTACTTTTAACATCCCTGTAATTACTGGCTAACTTTCTGTAACTGACAACATCTACCATACTCAAGCAGACAGTTGAAAATGATCCATTATTTCAAAGAAGAATAGTTCCCATTCAACCAGCATCTGAAATGGCCAGTACCTAGACAGAAGCAATCCAGCTCAGATAGCATTCACACAGGAAAACCGTCTGCCAAGAATCTACAGTGAGCGGCTAGTTATGTCTGCACAGTAGCATCACGCAGCAGCTATGAGATTGTGTCCCATCAGTCACTGATGACCGCCACCACCATCCCTTCTACACGCTGTATGAAACTGATGGGACTAGTTGACAACTCTCATAGCAAGGCCAGCCTTGCTGTTTGCATGAGAATGTTCCAGATTGATGGATGATTGGATGGATGGATGGATGAATGGATGGGTGGATCATACTAATTTGTATTGTCTTTGCTTGAGAGAGAAGAGGATTTTAAACAGAATACATCATTTGCCAGACAGACTGTAGACCAGAAACTCTGAGATGCACACAGCCTCAACCCCAGCCCCAACCCCAGCCTCAACCCCAGCCCCAGCCTCAACCCCAGCCCCAGCCTCAACCCCAGCCCCAGCCTCAGAGTCAGTTTGTGCAGAGAAGGGGGTCACAGAACAGTGTCTACACAACTGCACATCTACTGGATGTTCTCTCACTCGACTTGATTGGGATTTCTTTGATTTCTTCACTTAACTTCAAATCTCTTGATTTCGTTCATGACAATGTCATAGTTCTGTCAAAACAGGACTATGAAACACGTTTAGCCTGTCAGAATTTAACATTAATCATCCAAACGTCCAAGTGAGAGATAGAACCACCAGTAGCTACAGCGACCCCAATCTGGAAGCCCGTGGTGTTGCGTGGCCGGCGGACACAGCTGGAGCAGCGATGGTCCTGGACGTACCTGGTAGGTCACTGCAGCCGGGCTCGTGAGCAGCTGCAGAAAGAAGTCATGCTTTAGGGCACAGGACCACATGTCATTCACCAGCTCTGTGGGACAAAGGTTTGGCATTCAAGCCGCCATACTCAGGTCAGCACTGCAACAAGGTCATAGAGCCCCAGCAGGTAATGCAGGACATCATTGTCATTCACCTTGTCAGGTTCTGTAGGACAAAGACTTCAACACAGGCTGTGATTATCAGGTCAACACTGCAAGGACATTCATCTCCAGCAGGTGCTTTGGGACATCACTGTCATTCACCTTTTCAGGTACTGTAGGACAAAAACTGTCATTATCAGGTCAAAAACTGCAAGGTCATCCACGATTCACCTTTTCCACATGACAAGGTCATGCATCTGCAAAGGTCGTTCACCTCCTAAGCTGGGGTGGAGATCCTTGCTACCACGCTGATGCACCCGCACACGCTGGGATGATGAACTACAAACATGGAGGACGAGTGACCTGAGGACTACGAAAGACACACCCCACGCAATGGTATCAACTTTTGAGACCTTGGATTGCGACAAGGATGAGGTTTTTTTCCATATTTTTGGGGACGAATACAGGTGCCATCTCCACAACCCTCTGGTCTAACCAAACCCCTGACCTCAACACTGAAGACTCCCTCCCATCCTTTCTGCCATGCAGCCCCCCCCCCCTCCCCCCCCCGGGCAGCCTATATTAGCTTCCCATGGGTACGTATGTATATATGGCTGTGAGGCTAACGTTCAGAAGGGGGGGGCGGGGGGGGGGGGGGGGTGTTAGGCTATATCACAAACTATATAAGGAGTCTGGTTAGAAGTCTTGTCTACCTCAGACAGGACTGATGGGGGCGCGGGAGCAGGGGGGTGAGGGCAGGGGGCGGGGGAGCAGGGGGGTGAGGCAGGGGGCGGGGAGCAGGGGGGTGGAGGGCAGGGGGGCGGGGGAGCAGGGGGGTGGAGGGCAGGGGGGCGGGGGAGCAGGGGGGTGGAGGGCAGGGGGCGGGGAGCAGGGGGGGTGGAGGGCAGGGGGGGCGGGGGAGCAGGGGGGAGTGGAGGGCAGGAGGGCAGGGGGCGGGGGAGCAGGGGGGGTGGAGGGCAGGGGGGCGGGGGGCGGGGGAGCAGGGGGGGCGGGGGGCGGGGGAGCAGGGGGA
>NC_090072.1:2253197-2258197 GCF_038355195.1 Osmerus mordax | reverse complement strand
TGCACGTTCGTGCTGGAATAGAAATGTCTTGGAGGTGGAAGTGGAGAGATGTAACACTACCACACTCATCTCCCAGAAACACACACATCTCCCAGAAACACACACTCTACTGAGAGTGCAAAGACAGATACCGTGTCCCATTCTCACATCACACCACAGGCTTTATGATGGCACAGTCATCCTTGTGATTGATGTCAGTACTTAGTCTGTCTTTCTCTACCTTTTTTTCTGCCTGTCCCTCAGTGTTTAATGCCTGGCACTTTTGCCTCACAACAAGGAGGTCCTGGGTTCGATTTCAGCTTCGAGCACTGTAGACGTCTCCTGGGTATTTCTGTGCAGTTTGTTTGATAGCAGCTGTCAGATATTGTTATTTGTGTTGGAATACAAATATGAATGTGTTATTAATATGTTATTAATTTGCTACTGATATAGTCACAACAGGTGTTCCGCTCCAAAGTACATTCTCCTAATAAGAAATCCTAAAAAGAAACCTGATACACACAAATATACACACACACACAAACACAGACACACGCACACACACGCAAACACACGCACACAAATACAGACACGCACACACACACGCACACAAACACCGACACATGCACACACACACGCATACAAACACAGACACACGCACACACACACGCAAACACACGCACACACAGTCTCAAATCCCCAGCCCCATTTAACAGAACTCAAGTCTGCCATGATTGCCCTCTGAGGCAACCGTCTGGACAGTGTGGCTTTCAGAGAGGTGTGAAGCCTGGACGTTCCGACAACGACACGGTGAGGTTCCACCGAAGGCCAAGTGGAACACACCGACCAACCCCACTCCCTCAAGGCCCGGCGCTAAACAAGGAACGCTGACCCGTCTAACTGGGGAAAGAAAAGGAGTCGGGGTGGGGAGAGGAGAGGAAGCTGTTTTAACAGTATTGGAACGCTGCCATCGTCTCTCCCTTTAGACGTGTGAGCAGAGTCAAGGAATGATATGAGGCTCTGTCGGTGTGTTGGAACCCAGTCTCTGGGTCAGGGCTTGCTGGATGCTAGAACGTAACTAGATCGGGCCTTAAAGAAGCTAATAGGTGTCTCAGAGTCATGTTGATGAGTGTGACTGCCGACGATCACATTTATACTGCACAAACACATGGCCAATGCTGGAAGATGGATAGTCTGTTTACTGTCCACAGTGTTTTACATTGACATTACAGACTCTGCTGCTGACAACGCACTCACACGCATTCTACTGAACGCACGTTCCAAAGGAAAACATTGTAGTGCAACGTATTTGAATCAACCTTTCAGGTTTGCGAAAATATTCCGAGGTCAAGGGAGTTAAAGGTTCTTGACAAAGGAAGCCTCAAACCCAAATCAAGGTCAAATAAACCCACATCTGTTCCCTGGCTTTAGGATTCTCTGTTCGTTCCAGCTGGATCGTGCGAGAACAGCGAACCACCTGCAGGACGAAGCCTGTTGAAGCCTAATGAGGACATATCCCTGTTATTATTTCCCTTTAACAGCTGCCCAGTGACGCGGTGGCTGTGATTACAGGCTGACCTTTCAGAGACAGACACTACCGCGGTCAACACTAATGCCAGAGCATATGATGTAACATGGATGAATGACAAAGTCAAATCACATCATTTGCATTTGTAACTAGCTCCCAGTTCCGCTTCTAACAAAAGGTTATATGAACATACACAATGTGACACTGCATTAGAGTATTTTACTCTGACAGAACATTCATAGATATATAACTTCAAATAGGAATGAAATTAGGATAATGAGGTGTGTGCCGTCCATAGATAGCTACGGGGGGTGGGGTGCTGGTGATGTTTTTCTGATTGGCATTTACCGTAACTCTTTATAAACTCGAGACAACTATCATCTCAGTATCCTGAGCCTCTTCTATTAATTGTATGTAACGGGACAAGGTATCCCTTCTCTTCTACTGCGTGAGACTTGAGAGCCCTGAAACAAGCCTGTAGCAAGCTGGTCTTTAGAACGCTAGCCTACAGCAAGCCAGCCAGCAAGCTAGTCTGTTGAGAGCTAGCCTGTAGCAAGCTCACCTATAGAGAACTGGAGTGTAGCAAGCTAGCCTGTAGCATGATCTGTATCTGCAGCATGGGTACGTGGGAAAGGGGTGAGGGTAGGAAGGAGGGTGCTAGAGGATGACGGTAACCTGAACCATGTGGAGCTCAGTGATTTATGCTTATCGGAACGTACTGTAAGACAAAGGTCGGGGGTCAACCTCACTGAACGGGATACTAGCCAGCGCAGCGGGCCATATGGATACACGAGAGTGAGAGGTGGATGAGAGAGAGAGAGAGAGAGAGGAGAAGAGTGGAGAGAGAGAGAGGAGAGAGAGGAGAGAGAGAGAGAGAGAGAGAGAGAGAGAGAGAGAGATGAGAGAGAGAGGAGAGAGAGAGGAGAGAGACAGAGAGAGAGACAGAGGGTGAGAAAGAGAGAGAAAAAGGGAGAGAGAGAGAGAAAAAGAGAGAGGGAGAAAATGGGAAAGAGAGAGAGAGACAGAGGGTGAGAGACAGAGAGAAAAAGGAAAGAGAGAGAGAGAGAGAGAGAGAGAGCGAGAGAGCGAGCGAGAGAGCGAGCGAAGCGAGAGAGAGAGAGAGAGAGAGAGAGAGAGAGAGAGAGAGAGAGAGAGAGAGAGAGAGAGAGAGAGAGAGAGATGGTGTCATCTGTAAGTGAATTCGATGCTGAGTCCACATACGATGACTTAGGCAAATGCACCTGAAATAGAGGGGTGTCACTGTCTGGCTCTGGACATTAAACTCAAGCCAAATAGCCAACACTTTATACCTCCCACCTCTTGCCAAGAATTTCATAGACTCACTGGGCATCCTAAACTACGTCCTAGACATCGTGCATAGATACACCAGAGTTACCGTGGCACAAAAGATTTCTTGCAACTGACGTCTAGGCATAAAACCCGTGCCGTGTTTCTGAAAAGCCGATTTTCCGTTTGAGCCCCGTCAAACTTGAAGATGTCACGCTTCGATCTGAGCAAGCGAGGACGCCTCACCGCAGGCGTGACATCATTTCAGGGCGTCAGGTGCTGAGCGGTGAGGGAGTCGGGCTAGTAATCCGAAGGTTGCTAGTTCGATTCCCGGTCATGCCAACTGACGTTGTGTCCTTGGGCAAGGCACTTCACCCTACTTGCCTCGGGTGGAATGTCCCTGTACTTACTGTAAGTCGCTCTGGATAAGAGCGTCTGCTAAATGACTAAATGTAAATGTAAATTTCAAGGAGGATGCTAAAAGCTTGTCGAATCGAGGCGCGGCAATGCGCAACCGAAACGTTTCTGAAAAGCGTGTTTACGGCACGTCGTCATCCTGGACCACCAACTGGAGAGAAGCACGCCTGTTACCTAATAGTAAAAATAGATTAAAAACCCCACGATTGAGCGACTTCATCAGACCGAACCAAAGCGTCTATCCTACAGAAAACTGATCCCGCAGAGTCTCTTACAGAGGCCCACACATTCCCCGTGCGAGGACGGTCTCAGTGGATCTTGTTTGCCGAAGAGATTGAAGCTGACTCCCCCTGAGGTCAGAGGTCACACGTCGGAGATGGTTCAGGTGCGACAAGCGCATGACCTCCGCGGGGCGGAAGATGCCTCGGTCACCGGCTGAGCGAGAGAGAGGGTGTCGTTGCACGGCCGTGAGAGGGAGGGATGAAGGTGGGAGGGGGGGGGGGGGTGCGATTCAGCATGCGGGGGAATGGGAGGGGGTGGTTGCTTGGCCTAGATGACAAAATTGTTGGGCGCATCTGCAGTTTTTTTCCTCTCGCTCCTCTCTTCTCTCTCTCTCTCTCTCTCTCTCTCTCTCTCTCTCTCTCTCTCTCTCCCAACTCAAACAACGATGTTCGTACACCGAAACACCTTCTGGTTCACGGCAACTCGCATGGAAAACGTCAAACTCAGGCGTCATTTACATTTTACATTTAGTCATTTAGCAGACGCTCTTATCCAGAGCGACTTACAGTAAGTACAGGACATTCCCCCGAGGCAAGTAGGTGAAGTGCCTTGCCCAAGGACACAACGTCATTTTGGCACGGCCAGGAATCGAACTGGCAACCTTCGGATTACTAGCCCGACTCCCTAACCGCTCAGCCACCTGACTCCCATCGTCATAGCGATGCTTCATGGCACTGTCACTGTTTCAATCAATTCCATTCATGCTGTCGCTATTTAAAGGACGTTGGCACCCCTTCCAAACGTCTCACTAGGAACTGGAACATTAGATGACATATCCTGTGCTATACATTAGAGCTGCAAGCCGATCCCTGTCCACCCTGCATATCTGTGGGGAGATCCATACAGACACACTCAAACATTTCTCAGCCTTGATCATAGCAATCTCATTTAACGCTACAACTGTGGCCCATAACAGTTCCTCTTCACAAATGGGGTCTTTGATGACATGAGAGCAGTTAAGATCAGATAGACTAAACTGTCCCAAAGGAAATTTGTCTTGGGACTAATAAGGTTTCTGCTGTTACAGTAAGATACAAACAACGGAACGTATACATATAATAAATATTTGTTCCAGTCAAGTTTTTACCCCTATGATTGATTGAATAATTTATCCATCCTGATCCGGTGTGTTTACCTGCTGTTTATAAGTGCCTCAGGGCTTAAACCTGATTGGCTGACTCGAACACCAGGACAGGAAGTGTGCTGTGCGACCCCACATGGTGTAATTAGCAGCTCCCCCTGGATCGACGCAGCATCTTCAATTAGCCCAGCGGCCCTCGTGAAGTCGCTCTGTATAACAGCGTCTGCTAAAATGACTAAATGTGAAGGATGATTTGTCGCAGGGCCCGCGACCTGGGGGCCAGTAACAGTTGTAACGCACTGTGCAGTGTGTTGAGAACAGTTCTGGCCCTCACTGGCCCAGAACCGGAGGATGGGTACAGCTCAGAGGTAGAGAACTCGACTGCAAATCAAGAACCCCCCCTCCACACACTGATTCCCCCCAACC
>NC_090072.1:2210815-2247997 GCF_038355195.1 Osmerus mordax | reverse complement strand
GTGAAGGAGAGGTAAAGAGTGGTAGAAAGAGGAACGAAGGAATAGGATTGTCATCTTTATAGCATAGATCTCAGAGGTTCTAGAAAGATCTCATGTATTTCCCTAGAAACTATGAACTAACAGGTGAAGGCCTATTTCCCTCTCTGAAGTCCTTTCCCATATGTCACACATGCTTGGTTTTGTGTGCGTGTGTGTGTGAGTGTGTGTGTGTGTGTGTGGAGAGAGAGAGGGAGACAGAGAGAGAGTCAGAGAGGGGGTGTCATTGTGTATATGAACGAACAGAAAAAGAGAGATGGAGTGGGGGTGTCATTGTGTGTGTGTGTGTGTGTGTCAGAGTAAGACAGAGAGAACAGTAGAGCTTGTCTGGGTTGTAAAGGCCACAGTGGTGTTGGTAGAAAGAGCAGTCTATGGTAGGAGAACAGGGTGTCAGGGCGCAGACCAGCAGGAGGGGGGGGGGGGGGCCTAGACCAGCAGGAGGGGGGCAGGGGGGGCAGGGCCCAGACCAGCAGGAGGGGGGGGGGGGGAGATTTAGGAGTTTAGTCACGGGGAGAAAGGCTGCCTGCGTTCACCAGCCTGGTACCTCCTTCCCACCACACACACACACGTATACACATACATAGTCACACACACACACCCTCTCTCTCACACAGGGACTTGGGCGAGAGAGAGAGAGGAGACAAAAGAATGTTGTGTTGATGAGAATGTGAAGGCTCTCTATGTATGGACACAGTGTCAGGATGATCCCACAGAGGGGGACAGACAGACAGACAGGCTGACAGGCTGACAGACAGACAGGCAGACAGGCTGACAGACAAGCTGACAGGCTGACAGACAGACAGGCAGACAGGCAGGCTGACAGGCAGGCTGACAGGCAGGCAGACACAGACCGGCTGACATGCAGGCAGGCAGACAGACAAAGAGAGAGACAGAGAGATTGAGTCTGACAGAAAGAGAGAGATGGAGACAGACCAAGAAAGAGAGAGAAAGAGAGACAATGAAAAGACAGAGAGAGATGTGAAGGGAAGAACGAGAGAGAAAGAGAGAGAGAGAGAGAGAGAGACAGAGAGAGAGACAGAGAGAGAGAGAAACAGTAAGGGGGGGAGGAATAACACCCAAGAGAAAAGAAAGGGGGGAGGGGGGAGAGACAGAAGAGTCAAAAGAGGGGGGGGTGGTATCATGCAGATAGCTAGTCTATTGTGGACGTATTTTTTCCCCAGAAAATACACAATGCCGTGGCTATTATGGTGCAAAACCAAGAACAGTCAGGGTGACTGGGGTTAGGCAGGGATACACAGACACACATACACAGACACACACACACACACAGAAATACACACACTATACCTCTCTCCCTCTGTCCCTTTCTTTCTCTCTCTCTCTCTCTCTCTCTCTCTCTCTCTCTCTCTCTCTCTCTCTCTCTCTCTCTCTCTCTCTCTCTCTCTCTCTCTCACACAGACACACACACACTCACACACAGTCCTCTTGCAAACAGGGAGGAGGATGGGGGGGGTGTAACTTTAATAACAAGTTGCAACTTGAAAAACATTTCAGATAGAAATCCAACACATAGATCAGGCTTGATCCTCTGCTGTCTACAGCGCCTAATCACGGTATCTGTGTAATCTATGTATATATCCTGGCTGCACGACACAGTTAATCTCCACGCACAGTCCGTGTACAGGTTTAGGCTCGGCCCCCTGCTGGTCGGAGCAGGAATTACAACTCTGGAATATAGGTCACTGTTGGAGATGTAGAGGTTTATCTGTGGTGGTGGGGTCTAAGTGGATCATGCTGAAATCTCCATACAAGATGCTCATACAGTACCATGCTCTCCACTGGTGAGACAGCCTGGGAGAGAGAGATAAGCGGAGAGAGATGGAGAGAGAGACAGGGAGAGAACGTGTGTGTGTTTCTTGTGTGTGTGTGTGTGTCTGTGTGAAGAGATGTGAACATCTCAATGTTCTCTTAGTATTTAATGGTGACCATGTGACTGGATTACACAGTGAGACGGAACACAAGAACAGGCAGTGGAATCATCTTAAAAACGCATGATTATATCTCAAATCTGACTCTACTCCCAGTAGAGTCTCTTTCCCAAACAAACTCTCTCTCCCCTTCCCCTGAGTGTCCACTAGGGGGCAAGAGAGTTCCTGACCCTCCCCAGTATTGCACCGCATGCTATTGTCATCTTCTCAGATCATTTACAAAGGCCTGCCAACCTGCCCACACATAGGAAATGATTGGGATGTTTGTGAAGCGTATCGTGACGTGTCTGTAAAAAGAGACAGTGTTTATTATGATGTATTTATGTTCTCTCTCTCTCTCCCACTCCCTCTCTCTCTCCCCTCTGCAGACCATGTCGGAGTACACTTCTCTTCTCAGCGACCTGTCCGAGAACATCACCAATGAGGATCTGGACCAGCTCAAGTCTGCCTGCAAGGAGGACATTCCTGAGGACCAGAGCAACAACATCACGTCCTCCAAGGAGTGGTTCAACTACCTGGAGAAGAACGACAAACTGGCACAAGGTGAGGGAGGGAGGGAGGGAGGGAGGGAGGGAGGGAGGGAGGGAGGGAGGGAGGGAGGGAGGGAGGGAGGGAGGGAGGGAGGGAGGGAGGGAGGGAGGGAGGGAGGGAGGATGTGTGTGGAACGGAGAGAGGAAAGGCTGAAGTTGAGGGATGTCAACAGCAGTTAGCCAGCTGTGACGAATCTCTCCCTTCATCAGCTGGACAGCACAAAACCCATTTCTGCATCTTCTCCTCAGATAACCTCTCGTATATCGAGCACATCTTTGAGATCTCGCGGCGGCCAGACCTCCTAACTCGTGTCATCGAGTACCGGACCACGGTCCTCAAGATCTCAGAGGACGACGAGATCGACACCAAGCTCACACGCATCCCCTCCGCCAAGAAATATAAAGGTAGGCCTCGTCGCTGTTCCCTCTCTCTCTCTCTCTCTCTCTCTCTCTCTCTCTCTCTCTCTCTCTCTCTCGCTCACCCTCTCTTTCCCCATTTCCTACTCACACTCAATCTCACTCTCTCCCTCAAACGTTTGCTCCTTTCTTCAGCTTCGTTAGTTTGTTCTGGCTCATCTTTTCCAGAGCTCTTTCCAAACGATAAATGAAGCTCTGTATCTTCTACAAGTCCTGTCTTTTAGACAGCTTTCCAACCCCCCTCTCCATCACTCCTCAATAAGCTGCTTATTTTCAGTCTTTTGTTACACATTAAAATTCACATTTATCTACACTTCACTCAAACCACGTATGTCTACATTAGAGACAAACAATGGAGATTCGCTTAGATTAAAGAAACGTTTTAAGGAAGAGAGATACACTTCATCCTTCTTTCTCTCTTCCCAGACATCATTCGCCAGCCCTCTGAAGACGAGATCATCAAACTGGCCCCTCCTCCTAAAAAAGTGTGAGGTCATCGACCCCCCCTCTCCCGCCTGACCTCTCCGCTCGACCCCTGGCACTCCAACATTCTCAGGCCTCAACCCCCTCAACCTTGCCCCGCCCCCTTTCGCCACTCACTCACACCACGACACTTCGATCGACCAATCATATCGTCCGGACGCTTCGCCGCTTCATCCAGAGGAGGAGCTCCGGAGGGGAAAGACGGGAGAGAGAGAGAAAAGAGCCAAAGCAGAACGGCATGTCAAGTGCTATGTGGGTCACTTCAGAACCTGTGTGCGTACAACACCGTTTGTGGAGAGAACGCGTGTGTGTTTGTGTGTGTGTGTGTGTGTGTGTGACAGACTGCCTTCCACATTTTCCCAGGCACCATAAGGCTTTGTCATGAGGTCAAAACCAGATTATCGAGCATATAAATCAGTGAAACGTACATACTTGCTTGCAGTTGTCAATTACAAGCAGTGTTTTGCATCTCTCCACCATCGAAACAAGAAAGACAGCGCTGGTCTTATATTCCCTTTACTGAAATGCAACCACATCAATTTCAAAGCAAAAACTGAATAATATACGGATAAAAAAAAAATATTTTTAAAAGCGGTGTATTAAAAGTTCATACTCATAGGAAAAGCCAATATTTGCCTTTAGCTTACATAGCCCTGGTATGAATTATTGAAACCAATATTGTTTTAGTGTGTTTGGTTATACATATATATTTACGTGATATAATTGGAACAAATACCACAAGTCAGATATGATCCATAAGTTTGATGGTCTGTGTCTCTGAGTAAGGGGGGGCACACGAAAACTGACGAGGGAAAGAAAAATTGTCTGTATCGTCTTTACATTGATTAACTCTGTGGATGACTTTTGATCTATTGTTAGTCTCTGTAAACCCCATTACTCTAACCAAATTAGAGAGACAGAGTTGTAACGTCCGTTAAAAGAAAACATATATTGACCAGGGAAAAAAGCCCATGTTAACTATATGAAAGAATAATGAGCTACGTAAGTAACGCTCGGATATATTTTATACATATGATATATGATATATTAATCAAGATTACAAAAATATGACAACAATGTATACAGGAAAAAACTGAATTTCCAAAGTTTTCTGAACAACAGTTGACCAATTGACAGCCTTGAGATCACAGAGGGGCCATGACAGTTGTGATTGAAGTAGAAAATAGTTAAGAACACGGAATGGATGATGGTGTATATGTGTCATTAGCACAACTAACTATTAACCGATCATGTACAACAGCTTTCAGGTTCCCTCATGTGAAACATGCATGTACTTAGAGTACCGTTTCTGTCGTTCCCAAATCATTTTGAACTGTACCAGTCATCGTATCTGTTCAAATAACAAGACTGTTGATTGAAATAAAAATAACTTTACTTATTTAAACACTGTGTCTCCGCCCCGCGACGACGCCTTAGTACACGTTGGTTAATTCCAAACAGCTAATTTGTAATAATAATAATAAAATCAAAAAACACAGAAATACAGTTTTATGTGGTGAGCTACGCATCCATACCTGTCTTGCTCGCAAATAATTTGAACTTTTATTTTGAAGTGTTTGACCTTTGGATGGTTTCCGCAATTAAACAATTGGGACTTATATTATTTATATGACTTTTAAGTGTTAAACCTCTGTAATAGTACAGTAATTTGATTTTGACCAGCCTGATAATCTTGTCATCTGGTAAAAATACTACTTACTGTACCCCTAGAGTTCACCTCACCTCACACCCACCTCCCTAACCCTCTCTTTATCCTAGTGCCAATGACCAGGACTTTTATTGTGATATTAGTTTTGTTATTGCTTGCTCTTCTTATTGTGATGTTGGACTGATTTGTATCCTATGCATTTTTTTGCGAGCTACACTGTTATAAAACGTATCATTCATAAAAAAAAAGGCTGCATTAAGAACCTCTGATGTCACTCAAGCAAATATGATTGGTTTCTCTCTTTGAGGTTGTGTTTGCAAAAGTCACAGCAGAAAATGGTTTCAAAATATCAAAACGGAAATACTTTAGGTGCACTTGGTTCAGAAGTGTTAGCACTTTCAAGATGGTCTCATCAGTTGCATCTGGAAGATTCAAATCGAGTACACTTTGAGTATTTCACAGACATGACCCACGAGAACCCAGCCCTCCTGTTGGCCAGACTCCTTTAAAGTGAAGCGGTGGCTACTTCTTCTAGGAGAGAAGGAACCTGCTAATGCTAACAGCTAAAGCTAACCGTTGACCCCAAAACGCAAGGCCATGTGAGTCATCATGTATCTGGTTCAGGTCCAAAGAAAGATGCTTTTCTTTCCATTGATCTGGAATCCAGAGAACATTCTAGATTCTTAACATGGGGTTCTCTTGGTATTCTAGAACAGGTGGCTCTGCAGGTAGGAAGGCAGTTGTCATTACCGCTATGACCTGTGGGTGCTGGCCTGTGGGTTGGGCTCTGCTGGCTGGCTGGTTGGTCAGTCAGTCAGTTAGAATCCTCGTGTAGGGTTCAGCATTCCAGTTCCAGAACCCCTGGCCTAAAGAAATAGGCCTAAAAGAATCACCAGAGTAGTGTTGAATGTGGCCAAAACACATCCCAGAGCAGTCTTGTCCTATTATGATTTATATGTGAATATTTTCATGAAGATGGCAAAAGAGGTCTCGTTTTATTGTTTGGTTTATGTCTTTTTCTTTGTTTTTTATTTTAAGCGCTTACAAGTAGATATTTGTGAATTGTTGATGTGTGTGACCATGTGACGTAGATATTTTTTTTATTATTTTTCTCAGAATTCCAGTAGGTGATGGATTGTATATTAGCAACTATGTGGTTGATTGTCAGTAAGTAGAATATAGTATGGCCAATGTATGCCCATAAAAATTCACTAACTTTATATCCAAGCACTCAATTGCAAATCATACTAAAACAATATCAGATCTTTACATAGACTGTTTTCTTTTTATTTTACTTGTCCATCCCCATGACAACCATGGCAAAGCCTTGATTAACAATCACAATCCAGGAAGTCAAGCAGGAAGTGTACAGTGTGCAACACATCGTGATTAGGGTACGAGAGGAGAATGTGTGTCAGAGTCATTATTTCCAGCTCAATAACAAGCATACATAACTGCTGCCATAGAGAGACCTGTTACACTATGTAACCTCACATTTGATTGGTTAAAAATCCTCTATGACATCATAATTGGATTAAAATCACGTCATGACATTGCTTGGCTTTTTATGTGTCCACTGGCACATGTAGTACTAACATATCAGTTAACATATGATGTCAATTAGAAATTCAGTGTACAAAGTACATATCAACTAAATGCTGCAGCAAAATACAGAGTACTGCTCAATTGTATATGATAGATCCATTAAATCAGGACAAATAGATAGAAAACACGATCATTTATACTGTATGCACAGTCTAAGTGCATATGACTAAGCTTACAGAAAGTCAGTTGAAAGAAATGATGATTACGTAATTTTTTTTCTTGATTTGATTAGGTTGTACATATATATTGTGAATATTTATATATATATATCAATTTGTTTGATTTTTTAATGAATAATTTATTTAATGCCAATATATTTGGGAGTTTATGTATATGTATACTAACTGGAAAACAAATTTGCACCAAACATTTTGCTTGTCTAAATTTCAAATATAATTCACATTACAACTCTTAAATTTTACATTGTAATCTTGTGTCATGGTTTTGATATTATTTTGTATTATATATTATGTTTCTGGCTTGATTGAAATCAAAAGATGTGACCACCATTTGTTCTTTCAGCCTAACTGTAATCTGTTGTACAACTTTCTTGCCCTTTTGTTTTCATCAAATGTAAAGACACTTTTATTATTATGAAAGTTTTCCTGAACTTCACAACTGAAGGGTTGTTACTTCAACATACAATTCCTACACACATACTTTTCACCAATAGTCTAAAACCATATAAGGATGGGACTTGTAGTTCCTGGAACCTCAGAAAACGTAACTCAAACCTCAGTATCGGTTATTTGACGGTTTCAAGTACAAGGAACGTATAAAAAAGTATTTGAGATAATCTTACATTGACATTAACTAACAATGTGAAGCCATGCTGCTATTGGAATGGCTATTCGTGGTCCCACAGATCACCCTGTGCCGAGGTACAGTGTCTGTGGTCCCACAGACCACCCTGTGCCGAGGTACAGTGTCTGTGGTCCCACAGATCACCCTGTGCCGAGGTACAGTGTCTGTGGTCCCACAGATCACCCTGTGCCGAGGTACAGTGTCTGTGGTCCCACAGATCACCCTGTGCCGAGGTACAGTGTCTGTGGTCCCACAGATCACCCTGTGCCGAGGTACAGTGTCTGTGGTCCCACAGATCACCCTGTGCCGAGGTACAGTGTCTGTGGTCCCACAGATCACCCTGTGCCGAGGTACAGTGTCTGTGGTCCCACAGACCACCCTGTGCCGAGGTACAGTGTCTGTGGTCCCACAGATCACCCTGTGCCGAGGTACAGTGTCTGTGGTCCCACAGATCACCCTGTGCCGAGGTACAGTGTCTGTGGTCCCACAGATCACCCTGTGCCGAGGTACAGTGTCTGTGGTCCCACAGATCACCCTGTGCCGAGGTACAGTGTCTGTGGTCCCACAGATCACCCTGTGCCGAGGTACAGTGTCTGTGGTCCCACAGACCACCCTGTGCCGAGGTACAGTGTCTGTGGTCCCACAGACCACCCTGTACCGAGGTACAGTGTCTGTGGTCCCACAGATCACCCTGTGCCGAGGTACAGTGTCTGTGGTCCCACAGACCACCCTGTGCCGAGGTACAGTGTCTGTGGTCCCACAGACCACCCTGTGCCGAGGTACAGTGTCTGTGGTCCCACAGACCACCCTGTGCCGAGGTACAGTGTCTGTGGTCCCACAGACCACCCTGTGCCGAGGTACAGTGTCTGTGGTCCCACAGACCACCCTGTACCGAGGTACAGTGTCTGTGGTCCCACAGACCACCCTGTACCAAGGTACAGTGTCTGTGGTCCCACAGATCACCCTGTGCCGAGGTACAGTGTCTGTGGTCCCACAGACCACCCTGTGCCGAGGTACAGTGTCTGTGGTCCCACAGACCACCCTGTGCCGAGGTACAGTGTCTGTGGTCCCACAGATCACCCTGTGCCGAGGTACAGTGTCTGTGCTGCTTGACTGATGTTTTCTTTGATATGGCCTAGTAAGTGATTTTGGGTGCACTTGTGTGAGTTCATCAGGGTGAACCTTGTGATGAGTCACTACTCTTTTTCACAGCATGTTTTTTTTATGTTGCATCGTTGTATAACAATTCTTTTCTTTCTGGTGATCGTGATTGTTCTGATGAAAATGCCTTTGTTGTGTTGTGAATTGTAAAGGCCTCATCAAACGCCGCCTGATTCAAAATATCAAATTCTAAACTGTTGTGGTGTTTTCTGGTTTCCCCAGAACCTAAACCAAGCTTCTGTATACAATCCCCACTTTTGTTTGGTTTGTTTTTCTCTTATTTTTGAGTTGTAGAGCTGTGTGTTCATGGGCAATGAAATACTTGGGAATCAAGGATGTAGAGATAGTGATAAAGGAAGGATGAAAGGTTTCTGGGTCAATTATCTGGTCATAGATTTGGAGCCATGAGGTGTCCTACTGGACTAAAAGCAGTTCATATTATGAATATTGACAAGACTTGCACATTAATTTGGGAAGGCATTGAAAATGTCATGTGTTCGGTGTTGTTGTTGACCATGAGAATGTTAAACGTCGGGAGACAGAAAAGTAGACGGTGTCTTTAAAAAAAAAGAAATGCACTGATAGCCAGTATTTGCACCTGTCATTGTTCTGATTGACCATTTTAGAGAGATAGAGGGAGAAAGAGATTGATGAAGTGAATGAGACAGAGAAGATTCTTAAATTGTACACATTCTTTTAACTATAGTTATTCCTCTCATGGATTAAAATGTGAAATGTGTTATGAAAAATAAAGTTTACATTATGCAAGAAACAAGCAAGCTTTGGCGAATCAGGATTTATTTTAAAGTGCCAACTCAATAGTTACAAACTGCTGGCAGGAGAGACTTGAATATCACAATAAAATAACCTAAAAAAAGGATGTATACTGAGCAATCAGTTGCAATGTGTGACTTTTTGAGAATCAACAAGGTGGTTTTTGCCCATGGTGGCCATTTTCATAGAGTGTTGTTTGCAGTTAAGTAGACTAGCGGCCATTTTGAAGTGTTGTGTTTTGAGGTGCTCATTTGGGTCGGTCTGATCATTGTGACTGCAGTGGTGTGGTCTGTCGCTGTAAGTGAAGGTTAACGTGCAGACATTGCTGTGCTTGGTTAGGGTAGGCTAAGTGTAGGCATCTAACCGTTTTAGCTAACATGAAGGAACTTGTGGGCGGGGTTTGTCGATGCATTCTACGAGGTGTCTTTGTAGGAAGTAGAATGTGTACTGGTAATGATTGGTAGTTGATTGGATAGTTGGTTTTCTGTCTGGATGTCTGTCTGTTTATCTCTCTGTATGTGATTGGCTAGAGTTTTCCAGTGTTAAAGTGTGACTGAGGGCAATTCTTGGCTTGGTGGACCTACTATATTTACGTTTGCGATCACTACAGAGACAACCATCATGATCTGTTGCATCTCAGTCGGAAATAATTGTTAAAAATTGCCAATTAGAGGTTATAATCCACGTATAGATTTCCACCAATAACATGTTTCTGGTGTGAAAAGGAAGATTAGTGCTTTTAGAAAAAGACAGAATAATGTTCTAATGGCGGGGGGGAAACAGATACATCACCTCTATATTTGAGGTTACTACATAGCCTATAAACTTTCAGTAGATACCATGGGCTGTATGCTGTTAGATTTTGCAAGATATTTTGTCAACTGAACAAGATTTATTTTGCAGTGTCATCAACAATAAAATATTTAAAAAAAAGGTATTATAATATGTATTGTAAAAGAGATACCTACAGATATGGCTTTTGTCATGATTTAAATGAGACTAAACTGAAATGATGCCATTTTGTCATTGTGCTAAAATAAAAAAATAAATATTATATTATATATTAAAATATATTTGCTAACCTACTGCCATGATTTCTGTGAATATGAATATAAGAACTGTTATCTGACCATTGTACTGTATATGCCTGGGTCTTCTCTAATTACATTTACATTTAGTCATTTAGCAGACGCTCTTATCCTGAGCAACTTACAGTAAGTACAGGGACATTCCCCCCGAGGCAAGTAGGGTGAAGTGCCTTGCCCAAGGACACAACGTCATTTGGCACGGCAGGGAATCGGACGCTCAGCCACCTGACTCCCTATGTTCACACATCTTTATTATTCTAATTAACTATTTACTAACACCTCTAAATCAATGTCTTGATAAACAGGAAAATGTAAACAAACCTGAGTTTTCAAGATAACATGTTTCGAGTACAATTACATTTGCAGCTAGAGAGGGTAGGGTATTTTGTGGGGAAGTTATATTACTGTTACAATTAAGTTGTTCCAGGCAGGCACACTGTTATCTCACATATATAAATGTTATCTCATATAAAAGTACACACATACACACATACATATATAGTAATTTTTTCATTACTATATATATATATGTATATATACATGTAAATATACATTTTTAGATTGGAAGATTAGATTGCCACACCCATTTATGGTATTGTGTAGGGGCGGGATGACTACTGTACTGGCTATATTCACATCCACCAGTCGGTCGGACTTCAGTCACTGGGTCACCTGAACAGTGAACACTGCAGAGACTGGGTTGTGAAAAGGTAAGAAACTATTGTTTTTTGGGCGGGGATTAAGCATTAACTGTTGTATTTTATACCCATAATAACGTGATAGCATATGAAGTTTGCAGAGTCTGTTGCTCACACAGTAAGCAACAAAACAGGAAATGTCTTAAGAAGGAACAGTGAAATTCTTTGCCACTCTAAAATAAAGTGCATCTCTATATCCATATGATGGGCTGTGATGGTTTTTATGGGTATTTCAATGAACTTGCTTTTAAACTCAACAAAAAACTGTTCCAGAACAGCAATTTAAGAATGTTCGGTTTACAGGCCAATTGTGCTGTAACATTCCATCCTACTAAGCATTGATGCATCATAATGAATCCTTCATGCATCGTCATAGTAGAGCTAAATTTATATCTGCTCTCTTCTCTGGATTATCCGTTAAGGGTGTGTGCCAGTGTACAATGAAACCTGTTTGACAAGACAAAGCAGTTTGAATGTACCATACCTTAGCAAAGGAATGCTAAATGACTAAATGACTAAATGGAATGCATAGGCACAATAGGTGAACTGAACCGTTGATCAAAGAATTTGACAACACAAAGCGATTGTCATCACTCAACTTTATTTTGTGAATACCCAGGCCCAGTTACAAAGATGTTTTATTGTTCTATTGTAATGTACACTTCCTGAACTGGATTGAAATATCAGACTAAATCTACTTTTATTGCTGTGAAGGATTTATTGTGGGTACAATGAAAGAAAATGTTTAGGGGCAAGAGAAACATTGGTGTCAAAGAATGAGTAAACAAAGTCACAAGAATACATTCTGAAGATCCCAGTCATAAATGTTTTTCAACAGTTCCTTTTAACTCATCTTTAAATGTATTAATGGCCGCCATCAGTATCAAAGTGTGAAACATAAGGAATTGTACTTGAGAATGTACAATATCTATCTAAACACGCCATAACATTTACAGGAAGAAACTCCAGACAACCTGTGGCTGCTATTTTTAGCATAGCCTACCATTCACGCATAAAGACCCATTCAGCAAATGATTGTGTGCTTGTGAGGAAGGAATCTAAAGGACTTCTTTAACGGACACCTGCAAGTCAGGCACACTTCACCCTGTCACCAATTCCTGTGATCCACTCTGGAAGCCTAAACACAGTCGTCACAGTAGTAGTAAGCAGTAGGGAAAGATCAGAAATGGCTAGTATTCGGCCTTCTCTGTTCACGCGACGTGGTGTTAATCTTGAAGTAGGAAGTGACATTAAGGATGGGATTTCCCTATTGGACGTCCTCTATGCAAATGAGTTTGAGGGAGAGCCTGATGACGCAGTGGCTGACAAGGAAGTGGAGGTGAATTTTTACAGAGGTTCTCAAGCTAAGTGGCGTAACTTCTACTTAGCTGAGCAGCCTGGGCCTGATGGTCGAGCTCCAGTCTGGATCAAGAGAGACGGATACGACGATCTTCGAAAAAGAATTCAGAGATGTCGAACTGGCCTCATGACTTTCACGTTGAGGCTGCTGCACCAGCCGGGAAGCGGGGGCACCACTCTGGCCATGCAGCTACTCTGGGACCTGAGAACAACCCTACGTTGTGCTATTCTAACGTCTCCCACCGCAGACAAGGACACCATCGCCAAACAAGTGATTCACCTTTTTATGGCCGGCGGTCCAGGCAACCAGAACACTGTACTCCTGCTGATGGACGATGAGAAGACTGTAGAGGAACTACAAGATAGCATCATGACTGAAATGGCAGAGAGAAAGATCCTCATTGACATGCCGGTGGTCATCATCCTAAACTGTGTGCGGAAGACAAACGTCACGGAAAGGGAACACTTCGTCCTCGAGAAAAGTCTCTCAGAGGCCGAGATCCATCGGTTTGAGGAGAAACAGGTAGAGATCAGCCAGAGGTACAGCATAGAGCACATAACCTTTCATGGGTTTAACATCATGCGATCCAATTTCTCTCCAGATTACGTTCAACGTGCGTGCGCAAATGACATGACACTTGTCCGAAAAAATGATGTTTTCGAGAGACCTCGAAAACATCAGCTGCTAGCATTCATAGCCCAGATGAATGCCTACGTTCCCGGGTCCTTTTTCCTACAGTCTCAGTGTCAGGAGTTCCTGGGGCCACCAGACCCCATCCACGGAGGCCCTTCCTTTGAGCAGAGAATGGAACCTTTTACTCATCTCATTGTGACCTCTTCTTCACGACCAGGACAGGACAAACATGTGACCATGGCTCACCCAATGATTGCACAGCAGTGGGTTAAATGCTTTGAGAATGCTGGTGTGACCAGAAGTGATACAGCGAGAAACCTTCTGCAGTACTTTTGCAGACATGAAACACCTCCATTGTTGATGTCTTTTATCAAAGACATGTTAACGAAAAGGGAACAGCAAGCCAGAAGAAAAGACCAATTTTCCAGATTGATACAAGATATCATGGAATGGGAATCTTTTGGCGGTTGTCGATCTGTTTTAGAAGTAGCTTCAAATAAGTTCAAACAAAACCCCTATTTTCCTCAAGCTCTTGCACGTTTACTTTACATCAACAAGTATTATCCGGAAGCCGAGCATTGGGCGATTGAAGCGAAAACCAGAGATCCCAACAATTCTTTCATTGCGGATACACTGGGCCAAATACACAAGAATTACTTGAGGAACACCAACACACCTCGTAAAATTTTACAAGTGGCTCAAAAGGCCATCGATGCGTTCAAAGATGTGGAAAAAGCTGCAGAAAGAGAACAAGGAGCTGACATGAGGGGAGACGGGACAACCAAAGTCTCACATATCTTCAACAACAGAGGGCTTTTTGGTTACCTGCAGGTGGCCAATGTTCTCTTTGACAAACTTACAGAACTGAATCTAGAATGGAAGAAAGTTCTAACAATGGAGTCACCCATTGAACGCTTCATCTTGTCAATTGGAGGAGACAAACTCTTGAGGTATAAACCTCTCATCCTCAGCTTAAGGGACGAAGTGGAGACAAAATGTGAGTTTTTCTTCCAGTACATAACCTACTCCAAGCCAGACATTTTTAAAGACGAGCCACATTATTTCCTGAGGGACGTCCAAGATTGCTACGACAAATATGTTGGGAAATGTAAACCAAGACACTCACAGCTGGCTATGGGTATTCCCTTCCAGAGACTCAAAGAAGAAATGGCCTTCACCTTCCCAGGATTGCTTTCTTCCATTGAGTGGGGTAAGGAGTCTCTGTCGTCAGGCAGAATAGCAACACTATGGAAGGAAGTCGCAGAGAAAGATCCAGATGTGAATTACAGTCTGAACTTCATCCTTGCCAACGTCATGTTAAGCAATGTGGAAGCGCTCTCTCCATTGCTTATCCCTATGGTAACCCTCAAAGACAAGCTGAGAATGTACATGGAGGAAGTGAATAGAAATCACACACCAGAAGACAAGCTGAGAATGTACATGGAGGAAGTGAATAGAAATCACACACCAGAATTCTACCTGTTAGCCTTGCTATTGTTTTGGCCTGAAAGTGAACGTGAAGAGGAGTTGGATTTCAACATCAAGTACGTCGAACTAATGCAATGCTCCTATGGGAAGACATACAAGATGTACTTGCGCTACAGGTATCTTCGCCCATTGTTTTTCCTTGGAGAGGGCGGGGGGGTTGACAGGCTGGTCCACAGCACAGTAATCGACAACCTGGTCAAGAGAAATAATTGGAAAGATTCTGAGCTATGGAAGTCCACCGAAGTCCAGGAGAAACTTCTCAAGATGAACGGAGAGGTGAGGAATTACAGAGTGATCACACGGATTGGTGGCGAGGACATCCAGTTGCATGCCCACCTGCCAGGCAGCATTTGGAAACATGGGAGGGTTTCTTTCTACCTTGGCTTCAACATCAGAGGTCCCGAGGCCTTCGGCATCCATTACTCCCAAGAACACCAAACAACGGAAACCAAGACCCAACAGACAATGATCACACTTCCAGTACTGTACGTATACAATCTTACGCATTCCTCAAATTCACTTACAATTGAGCAGGTTGCTGTATGGTTGAGTACGCCATTAAACTACTTGAGAGAAGAAATTAAATAAAGAGATATGCTTTTTTTTCTTTCTTTTTCCTTTCAGTCTCTTGCAGTGATCCCTCTGAGGACCACCTCCAGGAAACCCTGATCCAGAACGAAAGACCCCCGAATTCTGGTCTGAGACCCAGAAAGAGCTTTGGCCTCGTGGTGGACGAGATGGAAGGAAAACACAGTTACATTTACATTTTACTTTGAGAGTCTAGGATTGGGTTTTAAACCAGTTTAAGCAGTAAACCAACACATTTTACATTTAGTCATTTAGCAGACGCTCTTATCCAGAGCGACTTACAGTAAGTACAGGGACGTTCCCCCCCCGAGGCAAGTAGGGTGATTTTGTCATTTTCCACAGCCAGAATCGAACCGGTAACCTTCAGATTACAAGCCCGACTCCCTAACCGCTCAGCCACCTGACGGTTGTTAAACTGCAGAATATAAAACTGTGTACCACGGTCCTAAATAACTTATAGATAATGTACGTGGCAGAATAAGATGCAACATTTTGATTAATACGTTTATCTTTGTAGAGAACTTTGTACTTTGAAATCATTTGGTGGTACTGTTTATACATGTAGTCCAGGTTCACATACGGTATAAATAAACACATTTTAACCTTGAATTTAAAGTTACCCTATGAGGATGTCAAATAGTTTGGATTTACAAGGAGACAAGGGGTTGCATTACATACTTGTGTGAGATGTTTAGGAATCAGATTCACACTTCATACTGAATGTACTGTGATGATGTAGAGAAGACGATATAATTGTGTTAACGTGGCCTGGTTTTTAAATGTTCACTGAGGGAAATTAGCTTTTTTATGGATTGTTACAAAAAAAAACATTTTAAAATACTTTTTTTTTCCTGTTTTGCTTCATAGTTGGATCTTTTCTTTTTCATCTTGAATTTTACATTTGAACATTTTAAAAACTGAATTTTGAAAGGAGTAGAATAGCTGTTGTAGAGCATTTGTCTGCCACATGTTGCTTTGGATAGAAGTATCTGCTGAATAAATACACTGTTGTTAAACCATTTAAATATATATCTGCAATTGTTATGACTTGTAACCAACATTAATAAAAGGGAGAGATCATTTTGGTACCCTGTTAACTCTGGTTAATTGAACTTACTGAGGAGTGCACACAGTAGTAAAGTGAATGGGGTGCACAGCCTGTCATCTCTGTCTAGCAACAGCCAAACCCACCACTTTCGTGCCAGCGTGTTTCTGATTGAGCGTGCGTGTGTGTGCGTGTGTGTGCGTGTGTGTGCGTGTGTGTGCGTCCTAACTCAATGATTATAGTAAAAGAAAGCACACCCCATAGCCAAGATTTTAAATTGTATTTTCTGAACTTAACAGAGCACACTTTTACTGTAAACAAAATAAAAGATCACACTTCAAATCAACCATCTCGAAATCCAAGCCATTTTAATTCACATTTGCAAAATGTTAGGTACAATTGAATATAAAAGTGCAAAATAAATTCACCCCCACTTTTCAAGACACAAAAAAGCTATTTGCAATCAGGTCAACATTGATGTACTTACACAATTTGCACATTTATAAAAAGCAGTCTATGCATATTATTTTGAATATAAAGATTATAACATTATAAGCCACTGAACTGCTTTTTGTGAGGCAAGCGGACAATTTCAAGCGGAACAAAGTTGAAAACATCTTGACCACTTTGGTATGAATTCAGCAAGGAACAGGAAGTGCTACCCAACAGAACAGCTCCCCGCACCCTCCTAACGAAGCAGGCCACCTCGTTTCAGGGATGCGACAATCACGACAGCTTCACCCAATGCCTGCCAGTGTCACATGTACAACACCAACCATCAAGAACTAACCGAGGATTCCCGCCTCTAGTGAAAGTTGCCAATGTCATCCTCACAAAAGTTCTTCGTTAAGTCTTATGAATGCTTGCGAACAACAGCTTAAAGAAGGACAGTGTACGCGGTCGAGAGCAGCAGTGGGAATCGAGACTTCAGTGGGCGCTCATGTGTCTATGTGCTTCCTGTCAGGCCCCGTTTAAAAGGCAGGACTGGGACGAGCACTAGGACTCACTTACAATGATCACCGTGGTCGTCATGTGACCAGGCCTCCCAACAGGAGGGGCTGTGACCGGCGTCGACCCGCTAAACGTCGGAAATGACGTCACTTCTCCCCGTCGACCGTTCACGGTGTTGATGTCACAGTCGACGCAGGCCTGGTAATGTCACAGTCTCAATGATTAAATGCCCTCTTCCTCCTCGAAATCTTCCTCATCCTCCTCGTCCTCCTCCTCCTCATCTTCCTCTTCTGGGCTGAAGAGCTCATCTGCAGACTCTGTTTGGTCGTGTCCCTCCTCCTCTTCCTCCTCTTCTCCCTCGCTCGGCATCTCCTCCCCTTGATCATCCTCTTCCTCCTCTTCATCCTCATCCTCCACAAGTTCATCTTCCTCCCCTTCACCTTCTGCAACTGGACCTTGAGGAAAAAAAAACGAAATCGTTGTCAGATATCTGCTTCAGTTCCTCTTTCCAGACCGAATCAGCTTCGGCGTTTGCGTATCGGACAACGACGATTTGTGTGGAAAGTACATTGTTTGTGTGTGTGCGCGCGCGCATGTGTGTATGTGTATATGTGTGTGCGTGTGTGCACTCACAGAGGCTGTCGATGGCATCGTTGACGTGGGTGCGTACTTCACACAAGAAGTCCTTCAGCTTGTCTTCCAGGTCGTTACCCAGAGTATCCATATCCAACCTGGCATAGTTAGGTACGAACAGGGGCTTCTTCATCTGACTTCTGTGACTGTGAACACACACACACACACACACAGGTTAGACATGACAAATCCAACACACATTATCGTATTTCCTGTTAAGTCATTCATATATCCAGATACCAACCGTTTACTAGAAGCCTTGTGTCCCTAAACACCAGAACAGAGAAGCAGAACATTAAATTAGATTTCAAAAGTAAACAAAAAAAAGGAACAAAATGAAGCGCACTCCATCTAGGAGTTTGACAGAGATGTCCTAAATGTCAGGTATGTCACATTCTCCCCAGAACTAATGCAACACACAGGGAAGCAAATGTGTGTAGAGTTGCGATTTGATTGCCCGGGAAGGCCCTGATGTGCCTAGAATCTAATGGTAGTTTGTAGAACCCCATAAATAGGGCCAAGAATTCCATTAAAACGCCCAACATTCCACTGAGATGACCCTCCACCACTGTGCCACCCGCATATCTGTTAAGGTCCGAATAGACGCCTCACCTCCAGGAAGCGGAAGGGGTCCTTCTCCTCCAGCAGGCCCTCGATGCTGCAGCGCAGCTCCTGCAGCCTGACCTGGTCCTGGCCCACCCTGGCCTGGTTCCCCTGGACGCTGGGCGTGGCAGCGGAGCAGTGGGAGCGAGAGCACTCCCTCAGGGAGGCCAGGAAGGTGCCCAGCCTCTCGCTCAGCACCTCCCCCAGCGCGGTCACCCGCTCCTCCGAGTCCTCCTGGAACTTCTGGAGGGGGCAGAGAGAGAGAGGAAGAGAGGCAGAGAGAGGGAGGAAGAGAGAGAGGAAGAGAGAGGGAGGGAGGAAGAGAGAAAGGAAGAGCGAGAGAGAGAGAGGGGGGGGCAGAGAGAGAGGGGGGGAGGCAGAGAGGGGGGGGCAGAGAGAGAGGGGAGAGGCAGAGAGAGAGGGGAGAGGCAGAGAGAGAGGGGGGGAGAAGGAGGGGGGCATAACAAGCGGTGTTTGTCAAAAGGAAGTTTTTACATTTGGACATTTTAGGTCACAGAGTATCTGTATCTTCTATATGCACCATTTGCATGTCGGATGTAAGCATCTGATAACCGAATAAAATGTCATGTACAAATGTAGAACAGTGGCGCCTCAGCAGAACGAGAGGCCTGCTCTCCTGGCTCACCTTGTTGTTTCTCTCCTCGTCCTGAATCTCCTGGAAGGTTCTTTCTGCCTTACTCAACTTCCTCTCTACCTTGTGGAGCTGGCGCTCCAAAGACCCCTGTGAGAAAGAGACATATACAGAAAGAGAGAGAGAGAGAGAGAAAGATATTTTCAATGAAATTTGGTTCCCTGCTACTTTCACAAGATACACATCAGTGCAGTCACACATTTGCAGTCTCTCCCTCTTTTTCACACACACACACACGCACAACCACCCTTCTCTAGACTGCTGCAGAATGCCCATTGATGAGTCTAGAACAGGTGAATACAGGTCTGTTCTTTGTTCCCTGTATACCTCACACCAACCACTCCCATTATACAGCCTAGCTACGTGATTGGTTGACAGCCATGTACTGTCTCTGATCAATCACAAACACTGTGTTTGCAGTCTTACCACATTCATCACTCCACACATCCACGTTCTCACTATCAAGAAACACATTATTCACTTGCTGGTAAAAGGACGTGTGTGTGTGTGTATGGGAGTGTGACAGAGACAGCAAGAGCGAGAGCGCGAGCGAGCGAGCGAGAGAGCAAGAGAGAGACAGCAAAAGAGAGAGAGAGACAGCAAGAGAGAGACAGCAAGAGAGACAGTGTCTGTACCTTGAGGTCTTTCATGGTGTTCTTCAAGGTCTTGATTGTGTGTCCTGAGTGGTGTCCTTCTATAGTGCAGGCGTTACACACACACACCTTGTCGTCCATGCAGTAGTACCTGGAACAACACACAGCCTGGTCGGAACCCTAGGAAGCTAGAGGATACTGGAAGTCCCATTCACAAACGATGCTGTGTTTGAGACTATTCACGCAGGTGTTTCAAAAGTGTCAACAACAAAAATATGATCTACGTCTAGAAGCGTCTGTCCTCATTTAACTCTTCCATCCTCCCTTTATCCCTTTCCTCCTACCTGAACATCTTCCTCTCTCCTACCTGATGACTTTGTCTGTCCTACCTGAACACTTCATTAGGTCAGAAGCTTTTAGTGGTTCCCTGTACCCATTTTAAAACTAGAGGGGATCGATCATTCCCAGCAGTGGCCCCTAGGTTGTGGAATGCCTTGTCTACAGTGTGCAACTTCTGTCGAAGCTTTTAAAAAGCAACTCAAGACTTTGCTATTCAAGCAGGCTTTTAGTTAGTCGAGGGGTTTTTATGGTTGTTTGTCATGTTCTCCATTTAAAATGTTCCTGTATTCTTAATTTGTAGTGTTATATTGCATTTTGTTGTGAAGCACTTTGTGATTTTTAATCTGCGAGAGGTGCAATACAAATAAACTTTACTTACTTTGTCTCTCCTACCTAAACACTTCATCTCCCCTACCTGAACACATCATCTCTCCTACCTGAACACGTCATCTCTCCTACCTGAACACGTCATCTCTCCTACCTGAACACGTCATCTCTCCTACCTGAACAATTCATCTCTCCTACCTGAACACGTCATCTCTCCTACCTGAACACGTCATCTCTCCTACCTGAACAATTCATCTCTCCTACCTGAACACTTCATCTCTCCTACCTGAACAATTCATCTCTCCTACCTGAACACGTCATCTCTCCTACCTGAACAATTCATCTCTCCTACCTGAACACGTCATCTCTCCTACCTGAACATCTCGTCGTGTTCCATACACTTCCTGTTCCTCAGGTCTGCCAGAGGTTCGGTCAGCAGGTGTGCCCTGAACGCCGGCAGCTCCAGGTGAGGCCTGACATGTTCCTGGCACATGGACACCTCGCACTTCAGACACGTTTTCACCGCCATCGACCCCGTCGACACCGACGGCTTCGTCTCCACCCCACCCTCACACCCGGGCTCCGGCGCTGCCGCCTCTGCACCCTTCCCCGCTGCCTCACTCCCCCAGGCAGGGCAGTAGTCACAGGGGACAGAGGCAGGGGTCCTGGCTGGGAACTGGGCCTGTGCGCCCGGCGGGGCCGGGGGCCTGGCCGCTGTCCGCGCCTTGCTGCGTAAGCTGTCCGCTATGTTGGCCAGCTTGAAGTTCTTGAGCGGCTCCGAGCTGCAGCGGTGGCTCTCGCGGCACTCGGGGCAACGGAAGCGGCCTCGTTCGGACTGGCGTTTGAGGCGGCGCACGCACACGAGGCAGAAGTTGTGACCGCAAGGGAGCAGGTGTGGGTCCTTGAAGAGATCGAGGCAGACGGGGCAGGTCAGCTCCCCTTCTAGAATGCTGGACTGCTCCTCTGACGAAGCCATCGCTGTGCGTTGAGAAAGACGAGGGGAGATGAGGTAGACAAGGAGCGGTGTAGAAAACGTATGTGGGCTTATAACGAACTCAAAGCAGAGGAGGTGGGTGGAAGTAAAAAAAAGATTTGGGTTGGATATTCGTGGAATAAGAAATGTAACACACCTCTACTCAGGCACAGTTCAAGACGCATCTATACTTTCTCACCCTGACATTGCCCATATTTAGCCTAAATATTTTTTATTTCGTCCTTGTATGCTATATGGGAGGAAGCTACTCATACAATTACATTGTAAAACATTTTCAGGCGTGAGTATCAAAAATGAAAGTAGCTCAATTCTGCTCGTGTAAGGCAATTTGGACTTTTGACACAGATCACTGCTTGTTACTCTAAACTCCGTGCCATTTTGTGAGCTTGATATTGACTTATCGATACAATTCAAACTCTCTCTAAAACACAAGTTAATAATTTGCTGGCTAGAGAGTAGGCGAATTGAAATTGTACATAGGCCTGCTCATTGTTTCAATTAAATTCCCTGTCCTACGGTACTTCGTGTGGAATGTATCAATTGGGTAGGCTAAGCACGCTGTCTTTAATTGTATAATTTCATAAATGTACAGCGATGTCTTACCTTTCTCTTGCAAACAAAGCGACCTTCTCTTAAGTGAAGTATTGATGAACCAGACCCAGTTTCATAAACACGCCACGGGTAATAACAAAATCAGCCGCAAACCCATTGCCGAAGTAAAGCAATCGATTGCGAGAGCAGGTAATCTCGTGACGTTTCTGGCACGAATCACTCTCGTTTTGTAAGCCGTATCAACCCGAATGGGCGGAGTTATAAGTATAAGCCCCCAAATACATTCACTGCCTTCCTGGGTAACCCTGAAACAGAATCGAACAACAACTACGTTGTCGACGTCACGTCGCGTGTACGTTCGGGGAACTGGCGCGGTCTGTCCTGCATGTTGAAACTTCCAGAAATATTTTTCAATGGAAGGCCACGTAAACATTGACTTTTTCCAGACACAATTGAAATCTGTGCTGCACATATTGATGGATGTTGCAGTAACTGAAATAACACATATTTTCCAATGCACAGTGGGGTGCGATAACGGTAGGCCTTCTATTCGAAACAGTGAATTGCTCGAATGCAGGTTGAAGAGCGCGCTGGAAGGAATGAGGAATTCAGGAATGAGGAATTCAGGAATGAGCCCAAATGACAAAACGACCAATTACAATAGAGCGTGGTATCTCGGACCTCAACCATGGGAGAAATCAGATTGCACTGCCTCAACGTCAAAGCGAACTAATTCCAATATCCTTCTCAAAAACGAGGTGAGTTGACGTTGATGAGATATAAAGGCGTTGACCTGCAGTTATTTACTGGAGTGCCTATTCAGCTTCTGTGCGTTAACGTGCGTATGCAACCCGTGTAACGGTGATGGTCTGCTACTGTCTTTCTACAAAGAGAAGACGCACTCTGGGAAGGGACAGGGAGCCCTCAGGATTGCAGTCTGCTGCGAGGTGTGTGTGTGTGTGTGTACCCCTATTTTAAGGTTGCGTTCTGGTTCCGTTCACAGTCCTCTTTAACGTGATACGAGACCTTTTCATTTGAGTTGTATTCCTTTATTTATTCTCCACGCATCAAATTAAATGTAACAGACTACAGGAAGTAAGTTCCTAAATGGTAAAGATTCAACCGACTTGTACACCTTTGATTAAGGGTTTAGCAAAATGTGTAGTTGGATAATACTAGTTTTAGTGCGTCAATCATATACATACTTTGTTTATCTTTAACAGTGCAGTGTATTAAACGTCAAGATTAGGTCTACTACTGATTGGTTTGTGTCTTGATAGGTTCAAGTCCTAAAACTCAATTTCTTGTAAGAAATATGTAAAAAATGATGATTCTGAACAGATTTGCATACATTTAAGGTTTACCTCACTTATTGCTCTCTTAATAATTAGACGTCCCATGTACACACCATTTGTTAATGATCCACATATTCAAACGTGATTAGGCCTACATTGTTTAATTTCTCAGTATTTACCTTGCATTTCTATCTGTACTTTTAATTCATCGCTCAAAATAGCTTAAATGTCAATTTCAAAACATTGTTATTGTCAGCCTTTGTTTCAGTCTTTCCTATCAACAGATGAATCAATCAATCAAAAAATACAAATCTAGACATTCCCTAACTCAGACGCGCAATCCTTCAGGGGTTTGCGTGTTTTGCTTCCTGGGTCTGCTTGTTTTGCATCCTGGGTCAGCCATGTCGTCTATCCTTCCTCCACCTCACAGCCACCTGATGAAGAGCAACAAGGAACAATCAGTGCTCACTAACCCACAGCCTTACAACAACGTACTGTAGGCCTAAATACCAACCACTAGAAACTACGACTTTAGTGACCAAAAACATGGTTTGTAAAGAACTGTTTAGAAACGGCCACCGTGGTTCAGATGTTTAGTGTTGACGGGCCTCTCACCTTTCTGTTCAGGTCCTCCCTCCTCTTCCTCCTGGAAAATCTTCCCATCCTGCTGAACCTTCCAGCTAAGTCTGTAGTCAGAAACTTTTAGGTTTCCCAGTTGTACCTGAAGCTATCACACAAAGAGGATATTTGAGTGAGTGAAAATGTATGTATTTTGTTATAAGAAATATGGCTCTTCCATTACAAGTCTCACTCTCAGTTTCTCTATATATACTTTTCTCTCTGTACCTTTCTCCCTCGTCTTTCTCTCCCTTTGCCCACCCACCCTCCTCCCCCTCTCCTCACCTGCTGTAGCAGCAGGTCAGAGATGCCCAGCTCATTCGGGTCAGAAGTAGAGAGAATCCTAGTTTTCACCACCGACAACTTGGATTTGAGGGCTGTAACAGAACAAACAGTTTCCACTTCAAACCGACACTGGCAGTCAAATGTAATTTCCTGCTATTCTCATGTACATTTCCGAAGAACTATTTTCTTATTACGTTTATCTTTTTGTAGGACACCTTTGAAGACAATCGAACGAATAGTCGAATGATGGAAAGGAAGCCCGCTTACGTCCGTGACAGAAGAAAGGAAACTGCCACTCGCAAGGCCAGTCATCCCAGACTCCCTGCTCGCCCAAGATGGAGAGCGCGCAGTTCTCATTGCCGCCGAAATTGTCCGGTTTTTCCCTTTTCCAGTACCTGAAGTAGGTTGCGCTCGGGTCGGACCATTCCCAGTATTCTCGGAAAAGGCCGATCCAGACTGTGTTGTTGAAGGCAAGGCCGCGGATCACCTCATTATCCTCCTTGGACAACACGACAGCCATGTCCACGTGGGCTTCCTTGCAGTGAATCTGAGACTCGTTCCACGTCCAGGATCCTGAGTGCACGACGAAGAAGGGCTCTCCTTTCACGTCGTCTGGGTTGGGGATAGGGATCTGGTTAGTGGTGTTAATGTTCATTAACAGTGTTTAAAATACCTGATGATGCCTCTTGATCTGCAGTAAAACGCTCTGGCGGGAAAAAATTAATCTGATCAAAAATCCAATAATCTCCTACTCACATTCGTAGCAGGCCACGTAGTTCTGCGTCTGGTATGAAAGATCATTCCACTTCCCCAAACTGTTGATCTCCACGCAGTTTTCAGTACCATCGATGTCATTGGGTTCAGTGGCGGCCCAGTTTGTGTAAGGGAGGTCTCTACTGCCATCGGACCACTGCCATGTCCCGGTGTTTGCTCTCACTAGGCCCAGCCAGACTTCTCCACTGTAACCCTTTCCAGCTGCCATCAACTGGTTCATGTCCTCCATGTTGTCTACGGTGGCCAGGTCAGTGTACTTCTCTCTGCAGTATCTCTGGGCTTCGGTCCAGGTCTTCGACTCGAGGATTAAGTGGTATTGATGAAAATACCCTGTGGAATAAACACACACACAAAAACAAGCGCAAAGATTGATGTTTTACAACTGCATCACAAGTTGCATCACTCCATTGACTTGACTGAGTAAGCACTTACAGTTGGCTTTGACCCCTAGCAAAAGTAGGACAATCCCTGTAAATAAAAAAAATGGAGAAATGAACGTGCTGAAACATGATCATTTTGAAATGGACAAACTGTCACGACTCACGATAGTGAGATAGTGGTAGAACTCACCAACGAGGCGAACCACTGCCATTCTGTCGTTTATGGATCTGAGGTGGCAAGCAAGAATGTAACTCAAAAACTTTTAAACTAGAATTCTTCACCCAATGTTGATATTTCATATTTATCATAAAAATTGTAAAAGTGACTTTGGATAACATTACAAAATACCATTTACAAACCTTTTTTTTTATCACTCAAAACTGTTACAGTCCAGTTGCAGTCTTTTGTAACTTGTTCTGTTGATCACAGTGAAGAGTTCTGCCCGGACGTGTCCCAGTATCCTACCAGTCTGAACACATCAGCGCAGCATCATACAGAGCGTCACATAACCATCTACCTAGTAGACGGTCTTCATGGGGAACATATAAAACAATTTAGTATCATCCTTACCTCCACAGAGCAGGATCTCAGCCTCCACTCTCTTGTCTCCCTCTCTCAGTCTCCCTCTCTCCGTCTCCCTCTCTCTGTCTCCCTCTCTCTCCCTCTCTCCCTCTCTCTCTCTGTCTCCTTCTCTCTCTCTCCGTCTCCCTCTCTCTCAGTCTCCCTCTCTCTCTCTCTCTCTCTCTCTCAGTCTCCCTCTCTCTCAGTCTCCCTCTCTCTCTCTCTCTCTCCGTCTCCTTCTCTCTCAGTCTCCCTCTCTCTCTCTGTCTCCCTCTCTCTGTCTCTCTCTCTCTCTCCGTCTCTCTCTCTCAGTCTCCCTCTCTCCGTCTCTCTCTCTCCCTCTCTCTCTCTCTCTCCCTCTCTCTCTCTCTCTGTCTCCCTCTCTCCGTCTCCCTCTCTCTCTGTCTCCCTCTCTCTCAGTCTCCCTCTCTCTCTCTCTCTCTCTCTCTCCGTCTCCCTCTCTCTGTCTCCCTCTCTCTCTCTCAGTCTCCCTCTCTCTCAGTCTCTCTCTCTCTCTCCGTCTCTCTCTCTCAGTCTCCCTCTCTCCGTCTCCCTCTCTCTCAGTCTCTCTCTCCCTCTCTCCGTCTCCCTCTCACTCAGTCTCCCTCTCTCCGTCTCCCTCTCTCTCAGTCTCCCTCTCTCCGTCTCCCTCTCACTCAGTCTCCCTCTCTCCGTCTCCCTCTCTCTCAGTCTCCCTCTCTCCGTCTCCCTCTCACTCAGTCTCCCTCTCTCCGTCTCCCTCTCACTCTCTCTCTCTCTCAGTCTCCCTCTCTCTGTCTCCCTCTCACTCAGTCTCCCTCTCTCTCTCTCTCAGTCTCTCTCTCTCCGTCTCTCTCTCTCTCCGTCTCCCTCTCTCTCTGTCTCCCTCTCTCTCCCTCTCTCTCTCAGTCTCCCCCTCTCCCTCTCTCACTCAGTCTCTCTCTCTCTCTCGCCCCTCGAAGACTGAGTGTGTCTGGGAGGTGTTTTTCTTCCACCTTTGCTCAGACCAGCATGCAAAGTGTGTGTGTGTGTGTGTAACTCTTTCTGAGGGTGGCTGGAGGACTAGAAGTGTTTATTTAGCAGTGGTACACAGACCACATGATGGAAGTTGTTTTTGTCTATCAGATATCCATTAAAGAAAAGAATAAGAACGTATTTATTTAATTTAGCAGACGCTGGCAGTCAAAGGCCATACCCATATCTAAAGCAAGGGGAATCTTTTCAGTAGTAAATAGGTTAACATATATATATATATATAATATATATATATATATATATATATATATATATATATATATATCAAGTGTGTGCTTGCTAGGGTGTTTGTGATTGTTGCTTGAGGTGACCTTGACGAAGCGAGGCCTGCTGGTATTTGGTTTGCTGTGGTCCATGAAGCCTCAGCCCAGCCTGTCTGGTTGTTATTGCAGACAATAAATAACAATTTGACCATTAGTCAAATAATATTTATTTGAATATTCCACACAAGTATATGTCATAGGTGCTTTCAAGAATCTTTCAAGAATCTCACTGCCTTGACAGGTTATTGATGGGAGATGGAAATGTTAATCACCCAGTTTCTAACTCTGTTTCTCTCTCTACATTATGGATCATCTGCCAGAGACCAGGTCTAGGTGTTGGTGTCACCATACAGACCTATCCAGGTCTCTCCTGTGTAACCACTGGAAGCCCCATAGACTCTATTCATGTCCTCCATGTTGTCTATGGTGGCCAGGTCAGTGGACTTCTCTCTGCAGTAGCACTGGGCTTCAGTCCAGGTCTCAACTAAAAGTACCTGTGAAAAAATTATAATGGGAATATTACTGAATGAATTGTACTTTAAGGTTAAAAAAAATATATATATTTCAACATAGGGAGTTTGGAGTGGCAGTTGCCACCACTTTGTTACCCCATGGAGCCAACACTGATGCAGTACCTTGACTCAGGAAACAGGAGCTGTCTGAATACCAGGGTGCAGCAAAGAAAGACACACACAGAAAACACTTTAGTCCGGACTAAAGTCTGAAGTGAAGATTTACTATATTTTTTATATTGAGGGGCCATGCAGACGGTGAAAGAAATGTGCAGGAGGGCAGGTACTGTAGGTGGGACGAGTGTGACTTCTCTCTGTGTCACCACAGATGTTTCACCACATATCCAGGTGCTATTGAGCCGTGTGTGTGTGTGTACGTTATGTGTACAGTATGCATGTGAGTGTGTGTTATGCGGGTGAATGCGTGTGAGTGGGTACATGCATCCAGTGTGTGTGTGTGTGTGTGCATGTGTGTCTTTATAGGGTGTTTGTATTTGTCACATGAATCCAGAGTGACCACACCAACACAATATCCAGTGTCTTCCGTTTAATTTTATAACAAACTAAAAACATCAGGATAAAAAAATATATATTCACACAAAGGTATTCTTTTTTGTTCACCAATTCAAGTTTTTTACTAGTCAATATTAAGTGATTCAGTTATAGACTTGAGGATGTTGTTTCAAATTGAACTTAACATCCATGACATACAAGAACAATCAACCCACAAATCGATTTTGATATAAGAAAAAAGAAAAGAAAAAAAGCTAAACTTTTAAAGCTTCTTTAAAGCAAAAATGGTTCCTGGGAGAGTCTACAAATGCACAAGCTGTTCGTCACTAAATATATATTTCATTTCCACCAGATCTGCTTAGTTCTGGAGCTCTGGTCTCATGCTAACTAGGACACAAAGGACGGGATCAGAGCTCAGTCTCAGGTTAGTCAGACTGACAGTCACGTACAAAGCATATTCTAATACAGGGAATGGATTGACCAAAATAATGATCAAAACAATAACAAATGGACCGTAAAGAACCACAAGAGTGAAAGTTGAAACTGAGAGTACCTTTAAATAATCTGAGAAAGGTGGTTTTAATGCACACAGGATCCATGTCGTGATGCTAATGCCTACAGCTACAAGGACTACAGCTGCAAGGCCTAATAGTAATACAATGATTACTGTGTGAATGGGAATGCTGATGATGCTAAGGAACGTTGCAACTGAGAAGAGAAGCCAGACGGAGAGAGAGATGGGGAAGGAGCAGCATTTGGAGCGAAGACGAGAGAAGCACAACGGACGTGTGAAAGACAGGATCCACTCTAGCGCCACCATCTGGTGGAAAAACAGACCGCAGCATAATGACATGACCCACAGACACAGTATGATACGCCATGGACCATCCCTTATTGCTTCTAGATTGAGTAGACCGAGAAAAGATGAGATCAGTTGAATGACGTCACACAGGAGGAGGGAGATGAGGAAGATGCTGGCACTGTATCGTCTCTCGTTTCTCTTCCTCAGTAGAAATATGATGGCCCACACCAGAGCAGCTACACCTGCGACCAGGCCCAAGCTCAGGAATATGACGATGCTTGTCTTAGTAATCATCTGATCTTTTCTGTAGTCCTCCCTCTCTTCATAATATGTAGGATACGTCTCATCATAATCCACATTCATGATGCTTCGTGACTGAAACAAAACAGACACAAAATAAATGGTTTTGGATTCGTTTTAGCACACATCATAAACTGTAACTCTACACCCAACATTGTACATCTACAGAACCATCTAGGCTTCTGAACTATTTAGATTTTACTTCCCACTCTGATAACTCTTTTTTCCATTTCAGATCAAAACATTTATTGTAGCAATAAAGCATTTAGAAAGCACAGCATCTATCTTTAAAGAGGGGCTTTCTTTGTATAAATGACAGTCAAACCAGGACCAACCGGAACCACACATGCTGTATCAGGCTGTGAGGAGAAAAGGATGTTGTTGTCTGAGGCAGAGCTCTAACCTCAGTCCCCACAACCGGAAAACTGCTCAAGTTGATTCACACCAGTGGCGGATGCTGATCTACAGAACCATCTAGGCTTCTGAACTATTTAGATTGAAGATTTTACTTCTCACCCTAATAACTATTTTTTCCATTTCAAATCAAAACATTTATTGTAGCAATAACATTTAGAAAGCACAGCATCTATCTTTAAAGAGGGGCTTTCTTTGTATAAATGACAGTCAAACCACACATTCTGTATCAGGCTGTGTCTGTGAGGAGAGAAGGATGTTGTTGACTGAGTGAGAGCTCTAACCTCAGTCCCCACAACCGGAAAACTCTTCTCAAGTTGATTCACATCTCAACAGCATGAACTACAACTCAAATATTCCTGTGAGAAGTTAACTGTTGTTTCATTTTCTAACAAAGGGACCAGTGGTAAGAAACAAACACAAAAAGCAATTTCAGAATTTATCTATGACAGAAAAGTCATGAAAAAACCTGCTCTTGACTGGCAATGCCCAACCAAATGGAATGCTGTGCCCCCTTAAGAAATTATTAAGTTAAAGTATAAATAAGTGTGTCATAATTTTTTCTGAGTTGATATGATGATGCTTTAAAAATACTAAATAAATAATGAATTGTTATATAATGCTTTATTGCAATACCTTTTTTATAAGCCTGCTTGGTTTAAAACTTAAGTGAAGTTTGCGTTCATGCGCAAATGTGTCATGTGTGATCTGATAGTTAACTGACACCAACACTGGTGAGTCAGGTGGCTGAGCGGTGAAGGAATCGGGCTAGTAATCCGAAGGTTGCCAGTTCGATTCCCGGTCAAGCCAACTGATGTTGTGTCCTTGGGCAAGGCACTTCACCCTACTTGCCTCGGGGGGGAATGTCCCTGTACTTACTGTAAGTCGCTCTGGATAAGAGCGTCTGCTAAATGACTAAATGTAAATGTAAACACTAGCTAATAACACGCTTGTTATATGAGTGAATTGATAGACGATAAAAATGGACATCCGCAAGTGGCGTTCATGCCAAAACAACATTATACAATATACTGTATTCCTTAAATACTGGCATTGGCTATAAATTAAATATCAAGATGGCTACACTTTCCTGCAGAGTAGGTCTGCTTATTTTGACTCTACATTCTTTGGAAATGCATACCCCCTTGTGAAAAAAATGCAATTTAATTCGTTTCGGAGCCGAGTCGAGTTTGCCTCAACATCAAGACCGATAACTCAAATATTCCCGTGAGACGTTTACTGTAGTTTCATTTTCTAACCAAGGGACCAGCGGTTAGAAACAAACACAAAAAGCAATTTCTGAATTCATCTATGAATAAAAAGTCATGAAAAAACCTGCTCACTAGAATTACAAATAATAAGTTATTATCTTATTTTATATGTCAAGGACTTTGTTAGGCCTAAATATATAATTATTTAATGTCCCATGTGAGGATTAATAGAGTTATCCTTTTCTAACTAATGGACGGCGGTGAGCACCTTTGTAAAAATGTCAAATTTATGAGTTTGATCAAAAGTTGGTAATGGTTAACTTATATGTTATTTTATATGTCACAGTCTTTGTTAGGCCTGAATCTATAACATGATTTACGGTACTTCACACAGTGTATTGAAAGGATTAACAGTGGAAAAGCATGTAAACTTGAGGCAGATGCAACCCCTTATCAGGTCCCAAAAAACATTCAGGGTTTCAAACAGAACCTCACATCACCCTTCTACGCAGATTCTTTCTCTTTCCTGGAAAGTTTTATATTTAATCGTATATATGACCTGTAGCGCTCTTATTGCCATGTTAAATGATATGAAAATACATCTGAAAGAGAACATTGCATGACTGCTGTTGACTTACCTGAGTAGACCTGCAGTGAAGAGTCTTCAGGGTGAGAAGGACCTCGACGATCTGGAAGGATCTGATCAGACCAGAGAGGAGGGAGGCAGGGGGGGGGGGGGGGGGGGGGGGGAGGGCAGAGGGGGGCAGGTAGAGGAACGTGTTTGTCTGGGGTGAGGGGGGGGGGGATAATGCAGATGTCAATTAATAAAATAATAATAAAAACATGCAGTAGAAAAACCTCTACTGCAGGACAACTGTTAACACAAACTGTGAACCTTGAGGCAAATATAGATATTTTGTGACCATACATAGAAACTGTATATCTATCTTAGTCTATTATATAAACATATTTTGTACAAAGCATGTAGATGAAACACTCCCAAATACATAGAAACTATTACAGCTTTTTTATTTAACATGACCATAGAGTGTAGCAGGGGTGCACAATTAGAATTCAAAGAGGTCCATTGACTAACATTCCCCCCCCCCCCCCCCCCAGGTACAAACCATTAAAATGTTGTTTCAAATTTAACCTAAACATAACATCCATGACATGCAAGAACAATCAATCTACAAGCCACAAATTGATTTTGATTATGAAAAAAACAAAATGAAAAAAACTAATAACATTTAAAGCTGAAAGCTTCCTGGGAGAGTCTACAAATGCACGAGCTGTTCATCACTACAGACTATTTGTTCCCACCAGATCTGCTTGGTTCTGGAGTTGTTCTAAGTTCTACAATTCTTGTCTCATGCTAACTAGCACACACAGGACGGGATCAGAAATCAGTCTGAGGTTAGTCAGACTGATGACCACCATAGAAGACAAAGCATATCCTCCAGCGAATGGATTGTCCCCAGCCACGCCCACCGTAATAAAAAAAGGTCCGTAAAGAACCACAAGAGTGAAAGTTGAAACTGAGAGTACCGACAAATAATCCGAGAAAGGTGGTTTTAATGCACACAGGATCCCTGTCGTTACGCTAATGCATCCAGCTACAAGGCCTAATGACAATATGATGAACAAATCTTTATAATATTCAGTGAACGCTGCAGCTGAGTAGAAAAGCCAGACGGAGAGAGAGATGGGGAAGGAGCAGCAGTTGGAGCGAAGACAAGAGAAGCACCACGGACGTGTGAGAGACAGGATCCACTCTAGCGCCACCATCTGGTGGAAAAACAGACCGCAACACATTGACATGAACCACAACCATGAAATTGTATAGAATCCGTTTATGACCATCCATGTGTCCTCTAGTTTCACAATCCTGAGAAAAGCTGAGGCCAGTTGAAGGACGTTACACAGGAGGAGGGAGATGAGGAAGATGCTGGCGTCATATCTTCTCCCGTTCCTCTTCCTCAGTAGAGATCTGATGGCCAACGACATAGCAGCTACACCTGCTACCATCCCAAAGCCCAGGAATATGGAGCTTCTTATCTTATTAAATTCCATCAGCTCGTCCCTCTTCTCGTTATCAGATGTATACATCTCTTCGTGAGTCACATATATGATATTTCGTGACTGAAACCAAAAAATAAATGGTCTCGGTTTTAGCACACATCATAAACTATAACTCTACACCCAACATTGTACATCTACAAAACCATCTAGGATTCTAAACGATTTAGATTTTACTTCTCACCCTGTTAACTCTTTTCCATTTCAAATCAATACATTTATTGTAGTAATACGGCATTTAGAAAGCACAACATCTATCTTTAAAGAGGGGCTTTTTTTTGTTGCATTTATGATAGTCAAACCAGTGCCAACCGGAACCAAACATTCTGTATCAGGCTGTATCCACGGGTGGAAAAGGGTGGTGTTGTCTAAGGTAGAGCTGTAGTTTGTATTAACCTCAACCTCAAAAGTCAGGTCAGTGGCAGAGCTTTGCTCAGGTGGATTCACCACATCACCAACATGACCTGTAACTCCAATTTAACTTGCAACTTAAAATGTCCCATGTGAGGATTAATAGAGTTTTGATTAATTTGATTAATAGAGACATTTTTTAGAGTTTTGAGTTGCATCTATGGCAATTTTATATGTCAAGGTCTTTGTTAGGCTTAAATCTATAACATGACTTAATCATGTACGGCACTTTACACAGTGTTTTTTATTAAAACGATTAACAGTGGAAAAACTTGTAAACTTGTGGCAGATGGAACCCTTATCAGGAGGTCCCAAAAAAGTCAGGGTTTCAAACAGAACCTTGCATCAACCTTCTACACAGATGCTTTCTCTTTCAGGGAATTCATTCAATCATTTATATGAACTATGGCGTTCTTATTGCCATGCTAAATTGTATGAAAATACATTTGAAAGAGAACATTGCATGACTGCTGTTGACTTACCTGAGTAGACCTGCAGTGAAGAGTCTTCAGGGTGAGAAGGACCTCGACGATCTGGAAGGATCTGATCAGACCAGAGAGGAGGGAGGCAGAGGGGGGAGGAGGGCAGAGGGGGAGGAAGGCAGAGGGGGGGAGGGCATCATTACTAACCTGGACCACATACTGTATCAGGCTGTGTCTGAGGGGGGATGGTGTTGCCTAAGGTCGAGCTCTAGTTTGCATTAACCTCAAATCCACAACCTAAAAACTCTGCTCAGCTGCATATACCACCTCAACATGACCCAGAACTAGGAGTCAGCAGTCAACAAGTTCAAATGTCCCATTTCTGATTGGTCATGAAATTAACGGTTTATTTACGTCACGGTTAGACCTAACATGAGTCGGTGGCATGGGGGGGGGGGGGGGGGGGGGGATAGCGAGGGAGAGGAGGGGCGTCCCTTGCCCTGTGACTGAATACAGCAGCTCATATGCATTCTAGGATCAAGCCAGAGTGACGACACACACCGTGTGTGTGTGTGTGTGAGAAAAAACCTAGTGATAAAAAAGAAAAGAATCTGAAACCAGTATTTTTTTTATTCAATTTTCTGTTCCAAAGATTTAACAAGTCCACCTCTTAATTTAGAAAAACTATGAAAAAAGTGGTGTTGAGGGGGAATGAAGAAGGGAGAAAAGTTTGTCTGGTTTCTGTTGTCTGGTTCAATGTAACCATGGTGACGCAACACGAAAGCAAGGGGGTTCTAGCTCGATATACACACAGTGTGTGTCTGTGTGTTTGTGTGTATAATACAAAAGATGAGTGAGAGAAAGATGGAGGGAGAGATCGAGGTTGAATCAACGTTAGTTTGGCTCTCTCTGTGTGTGTGTGTCTGGGGTGAGGAAGAAAAACAAAAAAAGAGCATCTGGTGGCGACGGGCGTTCAGTGTCGTCGCTTCTTCTTGCTGCTGGGGGGCGGGGCTGTCGAGCGGCCCTTCCTCTTCCTGTTTATGGTCTCCTCCGTGTCCTTGTACTGGCTCTCCTAGACACTTAGAAGCCGTCCCTGCTGCTCCCTTAGCCCCCCCCCCCTCCCTCCCCCCCTGGGATGAGGAGGGAGGGGGGGGCATGTTAATGTTGCAATAGGTCATGTGGGAGTGCTATGTTGTCGTAAACGGGGTTCTGTTGTAACAGGTGGCACGAGCTGTCACACGCACACACCTTGAGGTGGAAGTGCAGCACGATGATCATCTCTCCGTCGCAGGGCTGGAAGATGGAGTGTTTGATGTTGTTGTGACGACCAGTGATGCAGTACCTTGACACAGGAGACAGGAGCTGGCTGGTGACTACCAGTGTGCAGCAAAAGGACTCGCACACAGAGGACACGTTAGTCCAGTGCAGACAGTGAAAGAAGGATCAGATGGCTGAGCGGTTAGGGAATCGGACTACCAATCAGAAGGTTGCCGGTTCTTTTCCTGGCCGTGCAAAATGACGTTGTGTCCTTGGGCAAGGCACTTCACCCTACTTGCCTCGGGGGAATGTCCCTGTACTTACTGTAAGTCGCTCTGGATAAGAGCGTCTGCTAAATGACTAAATGTAAGAAATGTGCAGGAGGGCAGGTACTGTAGGTGGGATGAGTGGGACTTCTCTCTGTGTCACCACATATACAGGTGCTATTGAGCCGTGTGTGTGTATACGTTATGTGTGCATGTGAGTTTGTGTTGTGTGTGAGTGGGTACATGCATCCAGTGTGTGTGTGTTTATGCGTGTGTGAAAATGACTTGGCAAGTTGTTTTTAAAGGGTGTTTGTATTTGACACTTGCACTTGTAAGATTAAACCAGAATGACCACACCAACACAATATACAGTAGGGCCTACTCTTCCTTTTAATTTTATAACAAACAAAAACATCAGGATAAAAAAAAAAATATTCACACAAAGGTATTCTTTTTTGTTCACCAATTCGATTGGTCCATATTAAGTTATTTAGTTCTAGAGTTGAGGATGTTGTTTCAAATTGAACATACAAGAACAATCAACCCACAAGCCACAAATCAACTTTGATATAAGAAAATAAAAAAAGCTAAACTTTTAAAGCTCCTTTAAAGCAAAAAAGGTTCCTGGGACAGTCTACAAATGCACAAGCTGTTCGTCACTAAATATACACTTTCTTTCCACCAGATCTGATTAGTTTTGGACAGGGGCGGTTTTAGGTAGTGGAGGCCCTGGGCAAAGAACAATTTGGAGGCCCCCATAAGCCGCACCCCCCAGAATGAGCCCTTTGTGCTTGTGAATCGGAGTGTAAGCCACATTTATAAACTATCAACGTCACCGTTGCGCCTGCCCAGATTCAATTGCATGGTGGACAGCTTGGATACCGATCTAACTAGACAACATTTGCAATCAGGTGAATCAAGGTGAAATTATAGACCATAGCATTACACATATCAAAACAGAACGAACACAACAACACTAATGCCCTTAATTTAGTAGCTTTTCAGCTTGCCGCAGGGCATTCTGGGTACCAAGAGCAATGCACGAGTATAGGCGATCTTACAGCATTGTGTAACACACTTCGGTTGCGGATAGTATGTCCAGAAATAAAGCCAAGTCACTCATTTAGTGGCAGAATCCATTGTTATGTCTACAAAATTATTTTAGATATAGTATAAGTTTAGCTAGCTTGCAAATCCTGAGGATAGCCTACTGTAGCAGACCTTTCTATGTGACATCGGACATTGGTGTTTTGTCCCTCGAGTTGCCGTAGGCTTGATGCTGAAAGCATTATGTGAATTCAGTGAGGGCTGTTCGAATGGCGATGTCAAGAAGAGCAGTGGTAAAATACAAGTTATGTAAAGAGACCGCGTCCGTGTCTTATTGTCCACACGATCATATATGTCTAAAACGAACTTAAAAAGATCTCGGTTACACTACCAAAGTTGAATTAGACATGCCCAATGGGACGCACCGCCCCTGGTTCTGGAGCTCTGGTCTCATGCTAACCAGGACACAAAGGACGGGATCAGAAATCAGTCTCAGGTAGGTCAGACTGACAGTCACGTACAAAGCATATTGTGAAACATGGAATGAACTGACCCAAAGCATGATCAAATAAATAAAAAATGGTCCGTAAAGAACCACCAGAGTGAAAGTTGAAACTGAGAGTACTTTCAAATAATCTGAGAAAGGTGGTTTTAATGCACACAGGATCCATGTTGTGATGTTAATGACTACAGGTACAAGGACTACAGCTGCAAGGCCTAATAGTAATAGTAATACAATGATTACTGTGTGAATGGGAATGCTGATGATGCTAAGGAACGTTGCA
>NC_090072.1:2182855-2210615 GCF_038355195.1 Osmerus mordax | reverse complement strand
CCCAGGTCTCTGAAGGGGACCTCTCCCTCCTCCCCCCCCTCCCTCCTCACCCCAGGTCTCTGAAGGGGACCTCTCCCTCCTCCCTCCCCCCCTCCTCACCCCAGGTCTCTGAAGGGGACCTCTCCCTCCCCCCTCCCCCCAGGTCTCTGAAGGGGACCTCTCCCTCCTCCCTCCCCCCCCTCCTCACCCCAGGTCTCTGAAGGGGACCTCTCCCTCCTCCGCCCCCTCCCTCCTCACCCCAGGTCTCTGAAGGGGACCTCTCCCTCCTCCCCCTCCTCCCAGGTCTCTGAAGGGACCTCTCCCTCCTCCCCCCCTTCCCTCCTCACCCCAGGTCTCTGAAGGGGACCTCTCCCTCCTCCCCCCCCCCCCCTCCTCACCCCAGGTCTCTGAAGGGGACCTCTCCCTCCTCCCCCCCCTCCCTCCTCACCCCAGGTCTCTGAAGGGGACCTCTCCCTCCTCCGCCCCCTCCCTCCTCACCCCAGGTCTCTGAAGGGGACCTCTCCCTCCTCCCCTCCTCCCCCCCCCTCCCTCCTCACCCCAGGTCTCTGAAGGGGACCTCGAACTCCAGCTCCTCCCGGGTGAGCGTCTCCACCTTCTCGATGAAGTTCTTGAAGGCCGACTTGAGCTTGTGCCTCATCTCTCGCTCCATCTGCTCTGCGTACAGGTCGTCGCGGTCGTGCATGTGCTGGTGCTTGCCCAGGTCCGTGGTGATCTCGCCCACCTCCGTGTAGAACTGCACGTCCGTGTGGCGCTTCTTACCGAACATGATGGCGTTCTGGAGGGGGGTGGGGGGGGGGGGGGGGTGGGTCATGTTAGTGTTGCAATAGGTCATGTGGGAGCGAGATGTTGTTGTACTGTTTTGTTTTTGCACGTGGTCACGGCGTTAGATGACCACGTTGTTCGAGCGCCAACTGGTGTGGTGGAACATTCTAGTGGAGGACTAAGAAGTGGGTCTGGGTAACCGGGGTCCTGTGGTAACGGCGCTCGCACTCTCACACACACACCTTGAGGTGGAAGTGCAGCACGATGATCATCTCTCCGTCGCAGGGCTGGAAGATGGAGTGTTTGATGTTGTTGTAGAGGATGTCCACCTTGTCTCCCCGCACCGACGTGAAGCGGAAACCTGGAGGCGGGACACACACACACGGTTACACATGACGCACACACACACACCTTCTCTGGATCTCCATCCTTCCTTTCCTGTTTCATCTCCTCCCTCTGGTCTCCCTCCATCCTGCTCCTTCCTCCCTGCCTGCCTAAGGACATCCCCCCCCCCCCCCCCCCCCCCCTCCCTCCCCCTCACCATTAGTATGGGCCTCCAGAGAGCCCTGCATCCTCTTCTGGGCGATGTTGGGTCTGATGTAGAGGTCTTTGAGCTTGGGGTTGCTGCGGTTCAGGTTGATGACCAGCGAGTCCTGCTTGACGATGCCCTCCTTCTCCTTCTCCTCCGCCTCGCGCATCTTGTAGCGCTTCTGCACCTCCTTGATGATGCGGAAGGCGTTCTGGAGGTTGGTGGAGGGCACGATGGGGTCGCCCGGCGCCTTGAGGTTGGACGCCCGGTACGTGCTGACGGAGGGAGGAGGAGGAGAGAGAGAGAGGACGGAGGGAGGAGGAGAGAGGACGGAGGGAGAGACAGGAATAGGGAGGAGAAAGGAGGGAGTGGGGAAGAAAGGAAGAAGGTGCATTGGGAGAAAGGAGAGGGCGGATGTTGAGACACACGGCGGGCAGATGAGGCTGAGGATTTTAAAAGCGACAGATATGAGGAGGCGTGTCTCCGCTCACATCTCCTTGACGAAGGTGGCGTCCGGGTTGGGGAAGATGTTGCCCTCGTGGCGGCCGAGGGACGAGCCGGGGACAAAGAAGTTTATCCTCAGGTAGGTGTAGTCTCCCTCCACAGACGAGCTGATGTTCTAGAGAGAGAGAGAGAGAGAGAGAGAGAGAGAGAGAGAGAGAGGGGATGAGTGGAGGAGAGAGAGAGAAAGGGGATGAGAGGAGGAGAGAGAGAGAAAGGGGATGAGAGGAGGAGAGAGAGAGGGGGGATGAGAGGAGGAGGAGAGAGAGAGAGGGGATGAGAGGAGGAGGAGAGAGAGAAAGGGGATGAGAGAGGGATATGAGAGATAGAGAGACAGAGAGAGGGGGGGGAGAGAGGGAGGGGGATGAGAGAGAGCGACAGACAGTGAGAGAGAGAGAGGAGAACGAGCCGCCCGCCCAGCCGCCCTGGCAGAGCCGTACCTTGATGGTGGCGATGTGGAAGGGCGTGGCGATGCCGAACACGGGCATGACCACCGTCTCGTACTTCTTGTCGATGTAGATCTTCATGTCTCTGATGTCCTTCTCTCGAGGCATCTGGGCCACGTTCTTGTAGGAGATGTTGGATTTCCTGGCCCTGGGGGACAGAGGGAGGGAGAGATATTCCTACGTTGGTGATGGAGAGAATGCTTTTTTTCTTCCCTTCACCTAATTATATGCAATTAATATTTCCTGACTTAATATCAGCCCTCCTCCCCCTCCATCACTCACTTCTGGATCTGCTGCTCTCCCTTCTGCTCCGTCAGGCGTCGCTTGGCCTCCTCGTTCACCTGATTGGCCAACTCCTTCTGGTGGGCCCGCCTCTTCTCCTCCGCCGTCATCTCATTCTGACCAATCAGACGACGAGAGCTTACACATGCGGGCCGGGCTCAGAAATGACGAGACAACCAAGACACACGCGCACGCACGCACACACACACACACACGCACACGCACACACGCTCACACACACGCTCACACACACGCTCACACACACGCTCACACACACGCTCACACACACGCTCACACACACGCTCACACACACGCTCACACACACGCTCACACACACGCTCACACACACGCTCACACACACACTCACCCTGGTCCTGTCTGCCAGCAGGGCAGCTCCCCACACACACACACACACACACGCTCACACACACACACTCACCCTGGTCCTGTCTGCCAGCAGGGCAGCTCCTCGCGCTCCCTTCCCCAGCAGCTCCTCTGCGTCGTCTGCATCTTCCTCCTCGTCCTCCTCGTCATCGTTCTGCAAAGCAACAAGCACAGGTCAGGCCCTCGTTCTGCCCGGCAACAGGTGACAAGGCGGGGGGCGGGGTCTCTCACCTTGAGGAAGATCCCCACGTTCTTTATCTTCTTCTTCACGGGTGTGAGTACTGTGGCGGGGTCGTCCTACACACAGCAAACACACACACACACTTTAGCATGGAAACAGACACACAGTGTGTGTGTGTGTTAGTGGGCAGAGCGTGTGTGTGTGTGTGTGTGTGTGTGTGTTAGTGGCAGAGCGTGTGTGGAGAGAGTGTGTGTGTTAGTGGCAGAGCGTGTGTGGAGAGTGTGTGTGTTAGTGGCAGAGCGTGTGTGTGGAGAGAGTGTGTGTTTGTTACTGGCAAAGCGTGTGTGGAGAGTGTGTATTAGTTGCAGTGTGTGTGTGTGTGTAGAGAGAGTGTGTGTGTGTGTTAGCGGCACAGCGTGTGTGGAGGGGGCGTGTCCTACCTCGTTGATCTGCACGCTGTCTCCTATGAACAGGGCATATTTTTTCTGCTCCTCCTTCTTCCCCTCCTTGTTTACCAGGTCAGCAAAACCCAAACTGATGCTCAACACCATGCCTGATACACACAAATTACACAGATAAATATCCAGACAATGCTGTGTGTGTGTGTGTGTGTGGTGTGTGTGTGTGTGTGTGATTCCTCACCCTTCTTCAGTTTGTACTGGTTTTTACTGTTCAAGACCAGGGAACCTTCACGGAATTCAATACCCATGGCAAACCTGGAAAGGAACCACGCACACAACATGAAGACGGGTGTGTGTGTGTGTGTGTGTGTGTGTGTGAGAGAAGATGCCCAGGAGTGTGTGTGTGTGTGTGTGTGTGTGAGAGAGAGAGAGAGAGAGAGAGAGCACCCCAGCGTTCCTCACCCGAGGTTCTTGGTGAGTTTGGCCACCAGCTCTGGTTTCTCCTTCTTCACGTAGTCCACAACACTGGTGTAAGCATCGCAGATCTTCACCCCTGTAGGACAACACACAGCCTTATTCTTACACACACACACACACACGCACACACACCGACCTACCCTACCGTCCAGTCCCACACACACACACACCGACCTACCCTCCGGTCCCACACACACACACCGACCCTACAGTCCCACACACTGGCTTAAGTCTTACACACACACCGACCTACCCTACCATACCCTCCGGTCCCACACACACCGACCCTACGGTCTCCCACACACACACACCGACCTACCCTACCCTACGGACCCACACACACACACCGACCCTACGGTCCCACACACACACACACACCGACCCTACGGTCCCACACACACACACACACCGACCTACCCTCCCCTCCAGTCCCACACACACACCGACCTACCCTACCCTCCGGACCCACACACACCGACCCTACGGTCCCACACACACACCCACCGTGCTTGAGCTCCTTCAGCAGCTCCTCCTCCACCAGCAGCAGGAAGGCGTAGTTGTCCTGCATCTCCTGGGTGGGGTCCACCATCAGGGTGCGCACCAGGTTGGAGCAGTACGACTTGTAGCGGATCCCCATGGCGCACGTGATGGCGCCGAAGTGCATGTGGTTCTTGTCGCTGTGGGAGGAGAACAGGGGGAGAAGGGTTTGGGTTACGGGGGTTCATGATGGTGTCGGGGGGGGGGCGAGGTTTGGAAGTTGATGAATGAAGCGTCATGGTTTGATTTGACCCGACTTTTAGAATTTTGACACGCACACACACGCGTGAAAAGGTCCCGTCGTAGTCTGTCCCCCACCCCATAATTCCACAACCCTCCGCTCGACGTGGAGACCGTCGCGGTTGCCGGCGGTTACCTGACGACGCTGAACTTGAGGCTGTAGTTGCCGCCGCTCTGGATGATGGGCGGGTAGCACATCTCCACCGTGGACGGGTCGGCCCCGCCCAGGAACTTCTTCTCCTCGATGGCCTTCTCCACCGACTCTGCCAGCTTACTGTGGCGCACCTTCTGCAGGCGGGGTGAAGAGTGTGTGTGTGTGGAGGGGGAAAGAGGGAGAAGAGTGAAGGAGGTTAAAATGATGGGTAACAAACTGCGTACCAACACTGAGACAGTGTAACGACACAACAACATCATGAGCCCAAGCGTGACATTGTGCCCTTTCACAAAGAGGCTGTCGGTTTTAAAATACACCGTGACCCCTGCCCTCTGACCTCGTCTGCATCGACGATCTCCATGACCCTCTCCTTGAAGAACTTGGAATAGACCTCGCTGGTGACGGCCGCAGCCTTCTTCATTAGAGCCAGCTCCCCGTCCTCCTTCACAGCCATGGTGTAGGCCACCACCGCACTGATGTCCACCTGGGGGGAGGGGGAGAGAGGGAGAGAGGGTTGAACAACCAAAACCACATGCAGACACACACAGAGCAGGTCCCTCACTGCCTGTCTCCCCTCCCCTCCCCTCCCCCTCCCCCTCCCCCCTACTCCTCCTCCTCCTCTCCCCTCCTCCTCACCTTCTCCAGGCCCTCGGCTGTGATCATGTCGTTCCAGCTCTTCATGTACTCTCCAGGGAACTTGTCTTTGCTGAACACCCCGACAGTCTTGCCCTCCTTACTTCCCCTGATGGCCTCCATCATCTTCTCAAAGTTGCCCTTGTTACTCTCGTTCTGGGAGGAGAGAGAGATACAGGGAAAGGTTATAGCCAACAAACTAATAAAAGCTGATGTTTCATGAAAGCATGTGTGTGACAGCATTTATACATGTGTGTGTATGCATGTGTATTGTGTGTGTGTGTGTGTGTTCATGCAGTCTAGAAAAGGCATGAAGGTATCTCTGAGGAAGAGGTAGAATGACAAGACATTCAATACCATTTCTTAGTGGGGTAAAGACAATGCGGGATCCAGGAAGTAACAAGCAGCCCGCCCAATAGGACCCTGACCTTTTCCCTGACGAGCAGTGTGATTGGTGGAACCCCGTTGGCGTTCTCGTTGCCCTTGGTGACGGCCACCTGTTTCAGGAACTCCACCTTCTTCTTGCTGGCCAGGAAGATGATCTTGGTCTCGCAGAAGACCATGATGGTGTCGGTCAACTCGTAACCAAACAACCAGGTCTGGGGTCAAGAGGACAACATGGAGCTTAATACTGGTGTTCATTCTACATAGTTACGCCATGTGTACAGACTAGGCCAAAAATGTACTATAATGTTAAATATTAATATAACAATTTTTTCAACTTATTTTTATTCTAGTGAAATCCTTGATACTGTAATTATTGGTCAAACCTAAGGCCACAGTTCCTGCAGGTAGATTATCGTTTAATGGGTATTATTTGCTGGCTGCTTTGGTAGTGATTTATAATAATTTTCCTGCAAGCATCTAAATCGTGTGTAGTGAGTCGCCTACCTGGAGAGCTGTGGACTTTGCGTACACAATCTCCTCGTCCACCCCAACCGAGACCACCATGGCATCCACTTTGCCGAACTCATCCTCGGCTTTCTTGAATTGAATAAAACGCCCAAAATAAAAGTTGTTGGTGATACATTCTCATAATAATAACAGATACATTTGAGTGTAGTTGAACCGGCCCTCTGGCTGCACTAGATGCTTTGACTGTTAGTCTAAATTCTGATAACCGTCTGTTCAGATAACTATAAGCATCGGGGTAAGATGGCTAGCTTCCTTTATTGAACAAACTATTATAAGTTGTTAGCTAGCTCTATGATTAAACATGACCTACCTATCAGGGAGTTACATAAACGTAAGTAATAGCTCCCATGAGTGTGGCACTGGAAATACGGAGCCTACTAACAAAAATGAATCGCTGCATGAATAGAGCATTATGAATGAAAATGGTTCACTGAAACATGCCTGTGTCCAGCTAGCAACTTTCAGATAGACCAAAACTGGTTGGCTAGCTTAGCAATTAGCTACACGCGGCTAGCAGGCTAACCGGAACGCGTAGAGATGCTGTGATATTGAAAACTTGACAATTAGCACACCTGTACGTGTTGCATTGAATTTTGATATCTAGCTATAAAAAAACGTTGATGAAACTGTCAAATGATGGCTGCTAACTAGTTAAATGGATCCTACATTGTGAGGGAACATGGGTTACATACCTATCCATTATTGCTATTGATGCTACTACGCTCGTTGCTGGCTAGCTTCATAACGTGGATGTGCCAAATGAAATATAATGCTACTTGCTTGCTAACGAATGTAAGCTAGCTAGTTAGCTGGATGCTGATCTATATTTGGCTAGTTTGCAAGAGAGGAACAACCGGACTTGGATCAAATTATTACAATACATGAGTACCTTTCTAGGTAAAATGAAACTCTAAAATGTACATCTGCAATTCTGTTCTAAGCATCGGATCAAAATACTGAGAACAGCACATTAGAGGCCTTCTTCCGCTTATTATTGGTGCTGAATAGGCTCGAGCACCAGGACTCTCTCCAGTCATGCCGAAAACAAAGTCAACACCACGACTATCCAAAACGCGGCTTGCAGTCAGCATCCTTGGGATAATCTGTATTCAATTTCCATCTTGTTTGTTCCCAAAATTATATATTTTTCGTTTTATTATTTACCTTCCAGTTGCCGTATAAGCGCTTGATTCGGCGGTAAAACGCGTCCTTGTCCAAGTTTACCGCCATAGCGAATCCTCTGGTCTTTCAAACTCCAGCTCCCGGCTTCTCAGCAGGCCGGATGAGTGTCAACTCACTCTCTTTCCACGCCTCGAAACCCCTCTATCAATAGACAGCCTCGTTTGTACGCTGGTTATTATTTTACCAAAGACGCGACAATCCGTGTAATGCAATTAAAAATCGTTATTTTATATATTTATGAAATAACATATATAAGATTACAATCGATGACTAGTTTAAAACCTCGAAAAAACATCATTGGTTATGCATTATATACTGTTTTTGTTTCCCTATTCACTGCCACGCACCAATCTCCATAAAATTAATGCCTTTTCTTCTTCTCCCCCTCCTTCCCTCTCTTCCTCTTCCTCTCCCTCCCCTTCTCGTGGTCGTCTCGTTTACATGGTAGCAGTGAGCATATATAGGACAGTTCCCACCCAAGCGAGGGCAATTTATGCATTTTCTGGTTGTATAACAGACACAAATTTGATGATACAATTTTGCTACATGCACACTTTAGGTAACGGTCCTTTGTAAAATGTGTACAATTGTCTCTACTTAATGATTAAATAAAACAATGTAGGCTTCATTTAATCATGCATATAATACATGAGTTGGCTATTAATTGTTTGTAAAAACGTTTTACGTGTCTTTTGTTTTCCATTCTGTGCTATAATGTTGCACATTGCTCCACAGCGCCTCCCCACAAAGACCCAGTCTGGCTGAACCTCGAAGACCATGCGCTTATTTCCCGCCACAGAATTCTGGTTAATCACGTCACAGATTCAACTTCGCAAAAGCGCGCGGAAATGTCACTGACGTTTGAGGAGTGATTCTGAAAACTCACTAAAAAGTAAAACGAGACGAACAAATTCAATCACAATATGTCAAACAATTATACCCGTGAATCCGAAATTAAAACATGATATTTCATAATAAAAATACATTTGTGGAAGATGTTTTATATAAAGCAGGCATTTCGTTAACATATTTTTTTACCCTTCAAAGAGTGCCTTTTGAATATAAATGTTCCTTTCGTCCAAAGAAGCTGTATGTACATGTTAAACATTGTTTATTTAAAACCACACAGGCAAAATGTTTTTAAACAGAAAAAACAAGTGTGTGGAGGGGGCATCTATATATTACTTTAATCATTTTGTAACATAATCCCAATACTTACTTTTTCACCAAATTCGCCTTGAAGCAAAAATGTATAATTCATCAATGTATGATATACATTTATATCAAAGGAAGGTCTAGCCTGCCAACGTCATCATTAAGTTATATGTTCATGGGAACTCTAATATAAATGTTATAGACCAATTAGATCATGTCATGGGGATCAACGGTTACTGTGTGCTTGATATAATTAATACCTTCTGTAGTTTTATCACTGTTAAACCGTCAAATTGTACTTAGACAGGACAGGTTTCTGCAGGTTCCATAACAAAGTACCAGCATCGTTAAAACAAAAATCAAACTCGTTTCTCGGAAATGTTAGTCCACAGTGTCGGTCCTACCATGATAGTTTGTGAAACAGTGGCATCACATATATAATATTAGACTTAAGACGGTTTCCTCAACGCATGAAATCAAGTCTTACCCCTGGAAAGGAAACGTTTTCAGTTCAGTATGACAGCGTAGAAAACCCTGACCCCAAAGTGTCTGTCCTCTGGAAAGAGATTTCACCTGTGGCTCTGGCTTCAACGGTCAGATGCCATGAAAAGAGTCAAACCCATTTGCCATTTTGCCCCCAAGCCCTCCAGAAGTTTAAATAATTAAAAACGTGGTCATATAAAACCCTACTCATCAAAAGTATTTTGTTTCCCTCCTCATGAATCTGATGAGTCAGCTGTTCATCTGCGATCTGCATCTTCTCAGAGCAACGTCAGGGAACTGGAAGAAGACTAGTCTCATTCATGGATTCATCACTCATTCACTCATCCATCCATCCATCGTTCCTGTCCTCCGTCAGATCTGTCCGTTCCTTACGTGACGGAGGTGGAGTTTTGCCCCCTGATCGCACACCAGGCCACGAACACGTCCCTGTGAAAGGGCATCCAACAATACCTCAATCAATACCTCCAAAAACACCCCGATTACAACACTGTAATCAATACCTCAACCAATAATCACAAACACAACCATGAGAGGGAATATCAACACCTCAATTCATTGACTAAAGTAATCAAACCATGTGTACATGTAGTGCATAAAAATATCCATGATTAGGAGCATGAAACGAGTGTGTCCGAGTGTGTGTGTCCACGCTCCCCACCTCCAGTGTGTGTGTGTGTGTGTGTCTCCACGGCCCCTCCTGCAGTGTGTGTGTGTGTGTCTCCACGGCCCCACCTCCAGTGTGTGTGTGTGTGTCTCCACGGCCCCCACCTGCAGTGTGTGTGTGTGTGTCTCCACGGCCCCCTCCTGCAGTGTGTGTGTGTGTGTCTCCACGGCCCCCACCTGCAGTGTGTGGCCACACACTCGTTGCTGCAGTACTCGTTGTCCCAGTCCTTGCTCTCCACCGCTGGGTTAGTGCAGCCAGCCCTGGCACACACAACACTGGGGCCAGGGGCAGGGGGGGTGAGCGCCGGCCCCGGGGCCACCATCACCTCCACCTCCATCTGGGGAGGGGTGGGAGACACACAAAGCGAACAGAGACACAGTTAACAATTTTAGCGTCAAATATAAAAAAAAAAGACATTTTCCTCTCAAAATCCCACACCGGGTCACATGACACGCCCCCCACCTCGTTCCTGTGATCTTACCCCTTCCTCTCCATCCGTCACTTCCTCCCCTGGCGTTACCATGGCGCACGACTGCCCCACCTCCACGGTGAGAGAGGTGGGGGTGGGCAGCGACGCCCCCGCCGACGCCCCCGCCGAGTCGGACTGCAAGGAGGCGGGGACGATCTTGATCTGCAGAGGAGGCGGGGCCTGCACGGCTGCACCCCCGCCCCGTGGTTTGGCCTGCAGGGGTGGAGGGGGCTGGGCATGTACCATCTGCTGCAGGCGGGGGGGAGGAGGGGTGTTTTGCATCTGCTGGAGAGGAGGGGGCTGGCGTGCCGAGGAGGAGGTGAGCGTCACCCCCCCGGCTGGCATGGCGGTGGCCACGCCCCCTTCCTGCTTGATGATGATCTTGGTGACGGTGGGGGGGTCGGGCGGGGGCGGCGCCGCGGGTTTGGTGGCGCCCGTCCGAGAACGAGTGGAGACCTGACAAAACAGGAACCCCTTTTTGACTTCACGTCAACGATAGAAAAGTCACATAGAAACCACTGAAAATAACAATACAAACAGTAGATAACACAGCCCTAACGCAGACAAACATACATACATCATATTATTGGGATAGACTTTACAGAATATAAGAGTTTACTGTACAGGGAATACAACTCAGACGTCAATGCAGCCAGACCTGAGGCAGGTCCAGAATGATGTTGGAGGTGCAGATGTTGGTAATGGTGTTCTGGTCGGGGTTGTAGTGGGGCAGGCGGCCCGAGCGGGTGGAGCCTGCAGGGGCTGAGAGGACCGGGGCGGGGGCGGGGGCAGGGGGGGGCTCCGGGGGGGACGGCGAGGGGGCGGAGTCCAGAACTTCTATAGTGGGCTGGAGGAGGGTAGAAGGTGAGGGAAAGAGAGAGGGAGAGAGAGAGTGTAAAGAGATACAAGGATTACATAGAGAAGAGTTAATATAATCATGTCTGATCTGTGGGCAACTGTAAAGCCCTTAATAACTTTCCTTGTAAGAAGGGCTATGCTAATAAAGTTGGATTTGAAGGGCTATGCTAATAAAGTTGGATTTGAAGGGCTATGCTAATAAAGTTGGATTTGAAGGGCTATGCTAATAAAGTTGGATTTGAAGGGCTATGCTAATAAAGTTGGATTTGAAGGGCTATGCTAATAAAGTTGGATCTGAGCTGGACAAGCCCCTACACACCTGGTTGGCTCTGTAAGCTGACAGAGCCTTCAGGTACTCTCTCTTAGCTGCCTCTGTCTTCCTCTTGTACACCTGAGAGACGGACGAGAGACAGAGTTGGACAGAGAGACAGAGTTGTAGAGAGAGAGAGTTAGAGAGAGAGAGTTAGAGAGAGAGAGTTAGAGAGAGAGTTGGAGAGAGAGAGTTAGAGAGAGAATTAGAGAGAGTTGGAGAGAGAGAGAGAGTTGGAGAGAGAGAGAGAGAGAGTTGGACAGAGAGAGTTGGACAGAGAGAGAGAGAGTTGGACAGAGAGAGACAGCCATTAGCATGCCTTCACTAGATAGTGTTTCAAGTGGGTCGCGTGTGTCGTGTGTAGTACAACAAAGTGGACAGGATAAGTGGACCCCCACACCTGCTTCTGCTCCTCCCCCAGGCTGTCCCACATGGACGCCACGATCTTGGACACGTCCCCGAAGGTGGCGTTGGGGTTCTGGCCCTTAATGGCCGCCTGTGTGTCCCTGAAGAACAGGGCGTAGGCCGACACGGGCTTCTGGGGCTCGTGGGGGTCCTTCTTCTTCTTCCCTTTCTTCGCCCCCCCTCCCCCTCCCGCTGCTCCTCCTCCCCCTGCTCCTCCCCTCCTCAGCAGGGCCGGGGGGGCGCTGGCGGAGGGGGCGTGGAGGGAGGAGTCGGAGAAAGGCTGGTCCAGGGAGATGACCCCAGGGGAGACGGACAGAGAGACTGGGGACTCCACTAGTACGCTCTGACGGGACAGAGAGAGAGAGGGAGAGAGAGGGGAGGGGGGGAGAGAGAGAGGGGGGGGGAGAGAGAGGGAGATGGGGGGGAGAGAGAGAGAGAGAGAGAGAGAGAGAGAGAGAGAGAGAGAGAGAGAGAGAGAGAGAGAGAGAGAGAGAGAGAGAGAGAGAGAGAGAGAGAGAAAGATAAGAGACAACAAATTAGCTACATATACAGTATGCTGATATTGGTACACATCGAGCCAAGAAGTGCAGCTCAGGTTAAGTTAGACTTAGGTTCTAGCACTTTGAGATGTATTTTCGGATGAAAGGTGCGTTAGAAATAAAGTATTATTTATTAGGTTGTCGAAGTTCAAATATCTTCCTGGACGTAGGTTATAGGGGTTTATACAGGGAGTCAGGTGGCTGAGCGGTTAGGGAGTCGGGCTAGTAATCCGAAGGTTGCCAGTTCGATTCCCGGTCAGGCCAACTGACGTTGTGTCCTTGGGCAAGGCACTTCACCCTACTTGCCTCAGGGGAATGTCCCTGTACTTACTGTAAGTTGCTCTGGATAAGAGCGTCTGCTAAATGACTAAATGTAAATGTAAATGTTTACAGTCCTTCAAGACTCAACATTTGTTGTAGGCGGCGCTTCGTACAAGTTCACAGGCCAAGCCTTGAAGTTCACCTCAGACCTTAACAAATGGACCATGCAGACTCACCCGTCTGAAGTCATCCATGTCATCATCCTGTAGCGAGCCGGTGGGCGAGGCCGTGGCTGACAGAGGGTGGTCAGGTGACTGTGGCCGCGGCAGGATAGTCCCGCCCCCCAGGCTGAGCCCCAGCTGGGCGCTGAGCTCTGATTGGTCAATGGTGGTCAGCTGGTTGTGGCTCAAGAGGCTGTGACCCATGTCACTCATCGGAACATCGATGGTCATGGGGGAGGAGCTACTGAACTGAGAGCCAATCGGGTGGCCAAGATCCTGGGGGGGAGGGGATAACAGGACTAGAGTTATTGACACAAATGCTCTATAGTCAAAACGTTCGATTGTTGTTCAGGCAAAATATTTTCCGATAGTTTTAGTGATTTCCAGGTTGGGTATGAACAATCCTCACCATTCCCAGGGCAGACCCCAGCAGAGCGCCCCCTCCTGGCTGGCTGATCACCCCCAGGCTGAGGTGCTCCAGGCCCTGCGAGGCGGGGTTGACGAAGGTGGAGGCGAAGGAGGGGTCTTCGCCCCCGACCACCGCGTTCCCGGGGACCACCACGCTGCCCGAGGGGCCCCCGTCTGACAGCTCCCCAAAGTGGGCCACCACGTCGGACACTGTGAGGGCAGAGTCTGGGTCCAGGGAGATGGGGGGGATCTCAAACTCCTCATCACCCAAGCTGGGGGTGTGGAAGGTCTGGAGGACAGGTGTGGGGGTAGAAGATAGGTGTAAAGGAATGGAAGAGGTGGGGAAGTAGAGAAGGATGAAAGGAAAATGAGGTAAAGATTATATAAAAAGAGGGGAGAGCATGACGAAGGGGAAAGAGCGAAAGAGGGAGATAAAACAAAAAAAAACAGGGGCCAAAGATCCAGGTGTGAAACAAAGATGAAAAGAAGAGAGGGAAGAGAGAAGGAGAGAGAAGGTTAGAGCTTCCTATGTTCTCCTCCCCGTCAGGGTGAGTGAAGAGCGTGAGAGAAAGGGGGGATGAGGAGTACCTCTGAGGAGGAGAGAAAGGGATGACCCGGGCCTGGGATGGCCAGGTAGTTGTCACTGCCTCCAGGGAACTGAAACAACAACAGCAGCTGCAGTTTCAGCATCATCACCATCATGGACACCGTTGTGTTTAGGAACAGCAAGCAAAAAGAAGTATTCCCTTCTTACTTAGTACAGTTAGCGACTTCATGCAAACACTTCTACTAGCATGACTGCAGCAAAGGTCCATATGTCAACTGTTCTTTCAGTGTCTCTCTCCCACACACACACGCACACACGGTAAACAATAAAACGGTTCGCCTTCCAACACGTCGGACAAGCAAAACGCAGATAGATTTGGAATCAGCAAACCCTTTGCTTGGTCAAGACATGTAGTGTTAATAACACCAGTGCCCCACACGTTCCAGGGTGTCAGTCACAATAAGTTTTTACTTTGTGCTGGGGTGTGGAGGGTCACCTTGTTAACGGCGTCAAATCCATTGAAAGACTGTGGATCCAGGAACTCTGGATCGCCGTGCTGTCCGGTGCCGTCCGTTAGATCAGAGTAAAAATTCAGGTCCATCTTTCAATTCTCGTCTCATGTGAGATTCAATGGGATGGGATGGCAAAATAAGCCCTTACGTCTGAATAGGCTAGATAGCTAGCTAGCATCGACTGGAAATTGCCTTACTGCCAGGGTCTGTGAGGCTAGGATTACAGAGCTACCGTTAGCTTCACCTACACGTCTACCTACAAGACAAGGTACCCCGTAAAAGCGTCAACAACCCAATAAATCGGCCTTAGAGACAAACGTTTGCTACTCCTAAAAAGCATGTTGGTGACATGTCCGCACCGGTACCGCTACTAAAAATAGCCTGTCTAGTCAGCAAGCAAAGTACCTACTTGCTGACTAGACCTAGTCGAACATAGCCAGCGTGCTTGACGCAAGGCTGCGGTAAGTCAATCCAGTCTAGTCTCGCTAGGTAGACGCTCCACTGTCGTCTACATCATGTCAGATACTATACGTCTAATGTTTAAACGTATGGACCCAAATCATTAAAATCAATAGCTTATGTAACATTTGTAGACAGGTAGCATAACATCATTCAAACATAAATTAATCTTGAAGACCATAAATGTGCGTGTCTCGTTGCATGACAACTCTTTCTCCCCTCCCTCTTTCTCTCAGAACCCGTCGAGCCAGGACTCTTAATGGAAACGGAACTCCGGATTTGGTCGCCATAATCTTAGGTGCACTGTCAGTGTCAGGAGTCTGGACGGGGATGTTTTTTGGTCGTTTGTTTACATCGTGTTCTCAAAATAAACTAGGTTATTTCATTCTGATGCTGTGTATAACACCAAATAATGGTTATATTTTACCACCTACTAGGCCATATCAATAAACGCCCATACAACTTCAGCGATTTATATTCCTGACAGTTTCATAATGGTTCATCCAAACGGCCTAGTAGTAGGCTACTGTAAGGAGCACAGCCAAATCTGTTCTAGTAGCTATTTAACATCCAGTATGATAAAAAAATCCAATTTAGGATATCATACTTCCAAACGCACCATGTCTAAAATGACAAAATTTCAAGGATTTATAGTCATCCACATACAAGAAGCCACATCCAATAATTTACTAGGATAATATCAGTGAGGATACAGGAATGACGTTAACTAAAGCAAAGGGATTTTATAGTAAAATAAACACGTGAAGCGAATTTATTTCAGCGAAATACTTCTTATCAAGAAACTAAAGGTTATAGCCAGATATTGTCATGGCTATGAGTGAGGGATCATTGTTGTGTTTCTGTAAACCAAAGATTGTGGACTTGATTGTATGATCCGACCTGTTCACATTAAAGTAGATTGACGGTACAGGAAGGATTCTCAATACGAAGCTCTCTACTCTTTCTCTTACCTCCATGCTCACCCAGAAATATGGCTTAGTCCCACTTTCTGAAGTTCGAACAAGATGATTTTCCTCAATATTATAACATGGCACCAGCTTCCGGATTGTACAAGTGGAAGTGACATCATAACGCTTACGCACCGTTACAGTTTAACCGTTTTGTAACCCGGGGTCGATTAGATGGGTGTGTTTTTTGATTTGGAACCTGAAAATAAGGAATAACTCCGCACGTCCATGCTACCCCGGCGCAGTAAATTGCGAATGCTGGTGTCCAAGTGCACTGTGAAGACAAAGCGTATGGAATTGATCTACAAAAAAACCATAACATTTATACTTTCTTTCAAAATTGGTTTTATTACCATTTTTCAAGCAGTCTTTTTCATATTTTTATATTAATGTAATAAAAAAAAAAACCTCAGGACTTATGTACAAGCAAAAACTGTTAGGGAGAAATAAACAGATTCCCTTAAAAACAAAAGTCAGAACACTGAGAAGGACAGTTGAGTGGAATTTAAAATACCTCCAGTTTGTTTCATCTCCTATTAGCACGAGTTCACAAGCGTTGTAGGAGGCACGTCCCACACACACGCACGCACAAACCACTGATCTATGCCTAGAAGGCTACCATCAGGACACACTGTAAATAAAAGGGGATAGGTTGACGCCGATAAGCAGCATAACCGCATAGCAGGAATCCCACGTGACTTCCCAGGGTGTAAGCGCACCATCGTATGATCAACCAATCACACGCGCACACACGTCGATAAAACGTCGTACGAACGACGAAGCAACACAAATACAGCGTTGCAATAGCATGCGGTGTGACGGTGTTTATAACAACGGTGGTGCGATGTAAAACAAGCCCTCTGCAAACACTGTTTACTAACCGCTCTTCGGAAACTCGCTCTGCACTGCTTGATATGCAAACCTTCCTGTTCTCTACAAGCTTGTTTTCTACTCTTGAAGCCACCGTGTCCACTCTCCTAACTAACCTTACACACACACACACACACACACACACACACACACCGTCATTCCCAGACAAGACAGAAAACCAGACACACAAAGCAGAGAGCTTACTTTTTTCCAGTCTCGAACACTTCTTCTACAAATTAGAACCCTGAGTCACTCAGTGGAACACACACTCTGTTCCAGATTATTCTATCCACTGTGGTGGTGATGGTTCATTCATTGGTCCTCTGTATCATGAAAGTCCATACACTCATTAATACCACACTCGTCCGAACTACAGTACGGTACACATTCGACATGTGAACACACACACACACACACACACACACACACACACACGAGCACTCTTGCACTTAGTTCATTTGAGGAATCGTGTTGGCTTTTGTAGCTTGTCTTTTTTTGTGGAATGGTGAAACCTTAAAGATAATGACTGACAGCTAGGTGTAGGAGGAAGGCTCTATCCAAGCCCTGGCCAATGACAGTCCTTTAAAAGCTGTCTGACCCCGGGGACTCCTTAGCCCCGCCCCCATTGGCATTTCTTTTTTTTACTTTATTGGCTGATTCGGGTTGATGAGCTGGTTTCGCTGTTGTGGCCAATCAGGAGTAGATGGTGATGACCTCACTTCCTCCTCCCCTGACCAATAGGACGCGTTCCAGGCCCTCCGTCAGAACCTCCAGGAACTCCATGTCTGAACATCAGTTAAGGAGAGTCACTGAGACACAGTAAGCTAGAGAGAAATGCAGACAGCGAGAGAGAGAGAGAGAGAGAGAACAGAGAAGAAATGAGAGAGAGAAAGATAAACAAAAAGAGTGTGAGAGAGAAACAGAGAGGAAGACAGAGAGGGAGAGAAACAAAAAGAGGGAGAGAGACAGGGAGAGAGAGAGACATAGGGAGAGCGAGAGGGAGACATAGGGAGAGAGACATAGGGAGAGCGAGAGACAGACAGGGAGAGAGAGAGAGACATGGAGAGAGAGAGACATAGGGAGAGAATGAGAGCGAAGGTGGAGAGTGAAGGATACAGTTCTCGTCCCCGTCGGCGTTCCTGGGAGGCCCCGGCATGTTGAGCAGGACCAGCCGAGCATCATGGGACTTGTTGACGATGACCTCGTTCAGCCTGACGGCTGTGTGCATGCGGCGCACGTTGGAGTGATCCCTGCAGCAGGACAGGGCAGGGGAGACCTGTCAGCTCACAGCTTCTGTCTGCCTGGGATGGTGTCAGCGTGTGTGTGTATCAGTGTATCACGTGCGTGTGTCATGGTGTCAGCGAGTGTGTGTGTATCAGTGCATCACGTGTGTGTGTGTGTATATGTGTATCACGTGTGTGTGTGTATCAGTATCACACGTGTATGTGTGTGTGTGTATGTGTGTATCACGTGTGTATCAGTATCACACGTGTGTGTGTGTGTGTGTGTGTGAGAGAGAGAGAGAGAGAGAGAGAGACTCACGGCCTGATGCTGAGCATGTCTCTGAAGCCCTCGGGGGTGCTGCAGCCAGACTGCGTGGCTCGGTACTGCTGCGCCCTCTCCTTGGTCCAGGTCATGTGGACCCGCCTGTGCTCCGGTACCGACCCCCCGCCCCCTCCCGCCCCCCCTCCCCCGCCCCCTCCCGACTTCTCAGAATTGGCCGTCCCCCCCCCGGGTGCGTCGGTGTCCTCGTCGTCGTCTGAGCCGATGCTGGTCAGACGCAGCATGGAGTTACGGTCCTTCACCAGCTGGGCCTGAGACACACACACACACACACGTGGATCCAAAGGCACATACACAGTGTGCGTTAGATACACTCAACCAGACGGCTCACACAATCCTCCATCGCCTTCCAGCTTCTGTCTTGCATTGTTCCGTCTTTCTGCCCTTTGTTTTTCACCCCCTTCACCTCTTTTCTCTTCTCTCTCTCTCCTTCTCTCCCTGTACCTGTCTCTCTCTCTCTTCTCTCTCTACCCGTCTCTCTCTCTCCTCCTCTCTCTGTATCCGTCTCTCTCTCCTCCTCCTCTCTCTGTACCCGTCTCTCTCTCACCTTCTCTCTCTGTACCTGTCTCTCTCTCTCCTCCTCTCTCTGTACCCGTCTCTCTCTCACCTTCTCTCTCTGTACCCGTCTCTCTCTCTCCTCCTCTCTCTGTACCCGTCTCTCTCTCACCTTCTCTCTCTGTACCCGTCTCTCTCTCTCCTCCTCTCTCTGTACCCGTCTCTCTCTCACCTTCTCTCTCTGTACCCGTCTCTCTCTCACCTTCTCTCTCTGTACCTGTCTCTCTCTGTTGAAGTGTCTGGGGTTGCTAGTGTTCACTCCAACAGTCCTTAACCTGGGGGAGAAACACACCTACCCAACACAGACAGTCACTGACTACTGAAACACACACACACACACACGCTCCTCACACACACACACACACACACACACACACAGGCTGTTCACAAACACACACGCTGCACTCACACTTAACACACAGCTAAGCTCTCTAAATCCTTGGACACACAATTAGATACCCTACCAAAAAACCCTACCAGAAAGCCCTACCTGAAACCTTAAAAAACACTAGCAGAAACTTTAAAAACACAACAAGAAACCCTAAGAAACAACTAGAACCTCTAAGAAACACTTTTAAAACCTTAAAAACACTATTAGAAACCCTATGAAACACACCAGAAACCTTAAGAAACACTATTAAAAACAGTAGTGGAAACTTGAAAAACACAAGAAACCCTAAGCAACACAACTAAAAACACAACTATCAACCTTAAAAACACTATCAGAAACACAACTATCAACCTTTAAAAATCTATTAGAAACACAACCATCAACCTTAAAAACACTATTAGAAACCCTAAGAAACACAACTAGGAAACACAAACCCCAGGAGTAACCTACTCTGTATTCCGTCCGCTCACAGAGAAGGTGCGGCTCTGACAGCCGACGCAAACTGGCCTCGTCAAAACTCCAGCGGTCTCGCTTGGGAGGGAGGTCAGGGGAGGTGAGCAGAGGAGGGGGGTGAAGGTGAGCGTGTGGAGGTGAAGGACGAGCGCACACGCACGCGCACACGCACGCGCACACGCACGCAGGATCTTACCTCTTTCTCCCTGTCGGACTTTGACAGCCTCATCTGCCTCAGCATCTGAGAGCGCTGCTCCATCATCAGGGTCCTCTCATACGTGTACGCACTGATGTCACTGTTATGCTGGGGGGGGAGAGAGAGAGAGAGAGAGAGACAGAGGGGAAGAGAGAGAGAGGGGGGAGGGAGAGAGAGTGGGAGAGAGTGGGAGAGAAAGAGGGAAAGAGAGAGATGGAAGGAATGAGAAAGAAAAGATGGTCTTAGTAAGTCAGGGGTACTCCACACACACACACACACACACACACACACACACACACACACTCTACTCACCATCTCCACCACCTCCACCTCAGCCTCTATGCGCAGGTGGTACAGGAAGGTGGCCAGGTCCTTCTTCATCTGGATGGAGTTGTCCTCCATCTGGGCCACCGTGAAGATACGCATGCCACACTTACGCCACACCTGGGGAACACACACACATATATACGCTATAGCTGGTGGGCAACACAAACACACACTCAGAGCTATAGCTGGTGGGCAACACATACATAACACACACCAACCACACACACACACACTCAGAGCTATAGCTGGTAGGCAACACATACATAACACACACGTCACACAAATGCAGCTCACACACCTGACATCACACACACACAGTCACACACCCACCCCCTCCCTGGTCACCGTGTGTGTGTGGTCCCCCCACCTTGTGCTGGCGCAGCAGGAAGGGCAGCAGCATGAGCATGCCCCCGTCGTGGACAATCCACCACACGTCGATGGTGCCCTCGCTGCACGGCTCGCTGCTGCCCGGGAACAGAGAGATGTTCTTGGGGACCAGCAGGGCCATGTGGGCCGCGGTGGTGACCCTCACCGTGTCTGGAGGACAGAGAGAGGGAGGGGGGGTGAGTGTTCACACACACACACACACACACAGTATCAGGAGTTACAGAGACAGGGCATCCTAACTCCAGCCCATCACCACACACACACACCCCTACATTTAGTCATTTAGCAGACGCTCTTATCCAGAGCGACTTACAGTAAGTACAGGGACATTCCCCCGAGGCAAGTAGGGTGAAGTGCCTTGCCCAAGGACACAACGTCATTTTGCACGGCCGGGAATCGAACCGGCGACCTTCTGATTACTAGCCCGATTCTCTAACCGCTCAGCCACCTGACCCCCCTACTCACTGATGAAGGTCTTCCAGGACTGGGGGTCCTCGCTCTGCCTCCAGGCCAGGGGCCAGCCCATCACCACCGTGTTGTGCCTCATGCCTCCCAGGCCGCTGGACTGGATCATGTGACTGATGCCCTCGCGGGGCTTCTGGGCCACGATGCACTGGCAGAAACCCTTCACCTTCTCCTTATCCATCAGGTGCTTCAGAGTCTGGGGGGAGAGGGGGGGGGGGGGGGGGGGGGGGAGGGACGGAGAAAAGTGGGGGTGAGAGACAGACACACAGAGAGAGAGAGACAGAGAGAGCGAGAGAGACAGACAGCCAGCCAGAGAGAGAGACAGACACACACAGAAAGAGAGACAGAGAGAGACAGACACACACAGAGAGAGAGACAGACAGCCAGCCAGATAGAGAGAGAGGTAGAGACACACACAGAGAGACAGAGAGAGCGAGAGAGACAGACAGCCAGCCAGAGAGAGAGACAGGCACACAGAAAGAGAGACAGAGACAGACACACACAGAGAGAGAGACAGACAGCCAGATAGAGAGAGAGGTAGAGACACACACAGAGAGCGAGAGAGACAGACAGCCAGCCAGAGAGAGAGACAGACACACACAGAAAGAGAGACAGAGAGAGACACACACAGAGAGAGACAGACAGACAGTCAGATAGAGAGAGAGGTAGAGACACACACAGAGAGACAGACAGAGAGAGCCAGCCCTGTGTACCTGCTCTGCAGCCAGGGCCTCCCCGTAGCTGTGGAGGTAGTTCCCAGGGATGACCGTGCCCACGATGGTCAGGCCCTTCCCGGCCTTCAGCTGGGAGGCGAACGTGAGCAGGCGGGGAGACTTGACGTGGGCGTCCTCATCCAGCTTCAACAGCACCAGCAGCTGGGGCCTGCCACAAAGCACCGTGTGTGTGTGTGTGTGTGTGAGAGTGAGAGAGTGAGAGAGGTTGGACGGGAGAGGGAGAGAAGGAAAGAGAGAGGAGAGGGAGAGAAGGTGAAAGGGAGAGACAGTGAGTAAATCTGTGTATACTATTAAAGCTCTGTTTTAACGGAGTGTGTGTGTGTGTGTGGGCTTGTACCTCCAGTTCTTGGTGTGTGGCGGCCCCTCCTCCAGCCTCAAGAGGGCGTAGCGAGCAGCACTGAGCGACAGCCCACGGATCCCATCGCCCCACTCCTTCTCTGCTCTGCAACACACACACACACACACACACACTCTTTATACATCCTACCACCTCAACATCTTGGGATGAACGCAACTCTACACACACACACGAGCCTAGGAAGAGGGCTACACACATACACACACACAATCTATAGGTTGCCTGGTTCCCATGGTAACCTACCCGTGGTACTCGATGTACTTGTAGATCATGCCAGCGATCACCATGGCAACGAGAGCGTAGTACCACGAGGAAATGAACATCAGAGCCAGGCAGATGATCATGCCCAGAAACGACAAGGACCTACAGAGACACACACACACACACACACTCCATTCATAAATTCACTTCTATTGTCCACACTGGTGTGTGTTTTAAGCAGTGTATTTCTTTGTGTCTAATGTGTGTGTGTTGGTGTGTGTGTGTGTGTGTACCAGTGGTAGTAGGAGAAGCGAGGTCTCCAGTTGGGAGTCCTCAGCAAGGTCTGCAGTGCACAGGCCAGGTTCACAAACAGGTAACACATCAGGAAGAACCTGGAGACGGGGGGGGGAGACATGGCTGGGAGATCATACACATTATACACCTGCTGTATCGCTCACTCTTAAACACACACACACACACACCTGCGCTCACATGGAGAGGATGGGGGCCACCACACACACACCTGCGCTCACATGGAAAGGATGGGGGCCACCACACACACACACACACACACACACACCTGCGCTCACATGGAGAGGATGGGGGCCACCACACACACACACACACACACACACACACACACCTGCGCTCACATGGAGAGGATGGGGGCCACCACACACACACACACACACACACACACGCTCACACGTGCGCTCACATGGAGAGGATGGGGGCCACCATGTCCAGAGAGGCGATCAGGATGCCCAGCTCAGCGATCAGAGCAGTCAGCAGCAGGGCCCAGGTGGGCTCCCCATTAGCCTTCCCATGACCAAACACCTGCACACACACACACACACACACACACACACAGAGGTGAGCCAGGTCAAGGGATTTTGTGTGAAGAACGTGTTAGAGAGAGGTCATACAGGACAGGCAGTAAAAGAGAGTGATAGAGAGTAAGAAAGAAAGTAAGAGAGAGGGTGAGGGAGAGAGAGAGAGAGAGAGAAAGTCAGAGAGAGAGAAGGAGTGAGAAAGTCAGAGAGAGAGAGGTGTCTGACCCTGAGGAAGGGGACGATGTTGTCCTTGGCGATGGCCTGCAGGAGGCGGGGAGCGCCCGTCAACGATTGGAGGCCTGCCCCGCACGTCGAGAAGAAGGAACCAATCACGATAACCCAGTGGGAGGGCCAGGCGAGAGTTCCCACGACCAGCTTACCCTTCACTGAGTCACCAAACCTGCAGGGGGCACCAGAGGCGAGAGATGGATCAGAGAAAGGAAAGAGACCACATCAAAAACACGGAATCAGATGGGAGAGGTTAGTTAGGCAAAGCAATCAATCATCTGTCTCTCTCTCCCTCCCCCTCTACCTCCCCCTCTCCCCCTCCCCCCTCTCCCTGGACCAGAGGATACTGACTTGTCTCTGAGCAGGACTCCCTCGATGCAGGATCCAAACAGAACCACACTGCTGAGGTCTGGTGTCAGCGCTCAGGAAAACAACATCAACAACATACATCCAACACATTGGGAACCCACAAAAAAAGGTTCTAAAAAGGTTTTAAAGGTTCTAAAAAATATATATATTTTCTACAAAAAAACTTTTGAAAGGCTGAAAGAAATGTCCATCCATTCATTCATTCATCCATTCATTATTCATTCATTCATGGGAGGATACAGACGAGGGAGGTGGTGAGGATGGCCAGGATGGTTCCCATGGGGATGGAACGCTGAGCATCCCTCAGATCTCCTGACCTGTTAGAGCCTGCCATGATACCTGGAGGGGAGAGGGGGGGGGGGGGGGAGAGAGGGAGAGAACAAGAAAAGGGGAGAAAGAATGAGAGGAGAAATAGGGAGAGAGAAATAGGGGGAGAAAAAGAGAGAGAGAGAGAGAGAGAGAGAGAGAGAGAGAGAGAGAGAGAGAGAGAGAGAGAGAGAAAAGGGGGTGGAGGGAAGACAAAAGAAGAGACACAGAGAGAGGTGTTATTCACCCCTGCTAACCCACACAGCTACACCCACTTCCTGCTGCTGAGAATTCTCCTGAAGATGTCATGAGAGACAGGAAGTGTACCTGTGACCGAAGGGAAGAAGATGCCCACCAATAGGGTGAAGGAGGTGGTGATGTCGGCGAACACGTAGGGCAGCCGATTGGTCGGCGGGTGGCTGGCCCCTGAGGAAGGGAGGGACCTCTTCTCGAGCACTTCCCCTTTGCTCAGGTAGGAACTCCACAGGTTCTCTGCAGAACGGAGAACAGATGAGCGGACGAGTGGAACCCTGCAGGGCTGAGGTTCTGAGGGCAAGGGGGTGAGTTCTCCTGCAGGGCTGAGGTTCTGAGGGCAAGGGGGTGAGTTCTCCTGCAGGGCTGAGGTTCTGAGGGCAAGGGGGTGAGTTCTCCTGCAGGGCTGAGGTTCTGAGGGCAAGGGGGTGAGTTCTCCTGCAGGGCTGAGGTTCTGAGGGCAAGGGGGTGAGTTCTCCTGCAGGGCTGAGGTTCTGAGGGCAAGGGCGTGAGTTCTCCTGCAGGGCTGAGGTTCTGAGGGCAAGGGGGTGAGTTCTCCTGCCGGCGCCGTGCTCTGCTGAGCTCAGCTGGTTCTGTTCTGCTGCGTCATGCTACCTCTAGAGCCAAGGCAGTGTCAAGCAGATTCACGTTCCGCTAGGCTGGGATGTTGTGCAGAAACATGAGCCTTTATGTTAGATTATTTGTGAGTGAGTGTGTGTGTGGGGGGGGGGCGGGAGGGGGGGGGGTTGTGGATGTGTGTGTGTGTGTGGGGGGGGGGGGGGTTGTGGCTGTGTGTGTGTGTGGGGGGGGGGTTGTGGCTGTGTGTGTGTGTGTGTGGGGGGGGGGGGTTGTGGCTGTGTGTGTGTGTGTGTGTGTGTGGGGGGGGGGTTGTGGCTGTGTGTGTGTGTGTGTGTGTGGGGGGGGGGGGGTTGTGGCTGTGTGTGTGTGTGTGTGTGTGTGTGGGGGGGGGGGGGGGGTTGTGGCTGTGTGTGTGTGTGGGGGGGGGGGGGTTGTGGCTGTGTGTGTGTGTGTGTGTGTGTGTGGGGGGGGGGGGGTTGTGGCTGTGTGTGTGTGTGTGTGTGTGGGGGGGGGGTTGTGGCTGTGTGTGTGTGTGTGTGTGTGTGTGTGTGTGTGGGGGGGGGGGGGTTGTGGCTGTGTGTGTGTGTGTGTGTGTGTGTGTGTGTGTGGGGGGGGGGGGGTTGTGGCTGTGTGTGTGTGTGTGTGTGTGTGTGTGTGTGTGTGTGTGTGTGTACCGGTGATCACTCCGCTGGCCAGGCCGGGGATGCCCTCTATCTGCGTGACGTTGCTGTGTGTGAAGTAGTCGTCACACGAGGCGTTCAGCTTGGGGTCGTCGCCGCAGAGCTGCAGCCACAGGTAGGTGGTCTGCTCCGACGGGGCGAGACCACCGCCGGGGTCAAGGTTCGGGGTCGCCGTGACGTTTTCTAAAAAGGAGGGATGGAGAGATGGGTGGACACGGGAACGGTTTAGTCGTGGTGAGGCCCGATTGGTGCGTCCGGCTAAACACGCCGCGTGATAGGTCGACAGCGCTACATGTGAGTGGATGGGGTACAAACCAGAGAGGGGGGGGGGGGAGGGTGTGGTTGGCCTGGTCTCCTCCTGGCGTGGGGACCTCGGAGGGCAGGGTGGTCTTGGCACAGTGGCCGTCCAGCAGGGCGTGGCCCGACAACGTCCGGTTACCCAGCATGCACACCCTGAGGGGGAGGGGCAGAGCACAGGATTAGCGTCCGATTGGTCCGTCTAGAGAGAGAGCCTCGGGAGGGGATTGGTGGGTCGATGGGTCAGTCAGTTTGAAGGGGGATGTGTCAGAGTGGGAGTCTGTTGGGAAATGGGATCTTATTTATTTATTTGTTTATTTTCGAAGTAGAGTAGAAGTGGCCTGATAACACATCTCTAGAATCTTACCGGAAACTTCTCCCAGATCAGCACTTGTCGCAAAAAAAAAAAAAAAAAAAAACAGCTAACAACCACCACAACAACCACAACAACATCACGACCCCCGACCCCTGGGAGGGGGGGGGGGGGGGTCGACCAGCGAGGCGCGTCCACTCACGGGAAGGCGGGCGTGTGGAAGGCGGACACGAGCGCGCCGGTGTAGATGGACAGGATGGACACCACGACGCAGGCCAGGAAGACGGACGCCAGCTTGTTGACGTACTTGACGCCCACGAACACCAGCAGCGCCATCAGCAGCAGGCACACCGAGCCGTACACGCGCATGTTGTTGAGCATGGCCGCGCCCTCGCCGTCAGGCCCGCTCGGCACGAAGATGGCGGCCCACGGAGCCATGTACATCTGGGGGAGGGGGGGGAGGAGGAGAAGGGGGTTGAGGAGCGGGATGGGCATGGCTCAGTGGTAGAGCGCCCACACTCCCCCCCCCCCCCCCCCGTAAAATCTCGACGGATTAAAAAGCGTCCGCTGAATGAGTACATGATGTATTATTCATTGTTATTACAGCCATGGTTATCTTATTGTGATTACGTCTATGGTGTTAAAGGTGTGATGGGGACTATAGAGACTGCGACACTGAGGAGGGTCAGGCTGGAGAGGACAGTGATGATGATGATGATGGTGTTGATGACGAGGAGGAGGGGAATGAAGAGGAGGGAGGAGGACAGAAAGAGGAGAAGGGAGGATGGTGTTGATGAAACAGGGAGGTGAGGAGGAGGGAGGTGAGGAGGAGGGAAGTGAGGAGGGAGGTGAGGAAGAAGGGAACAGGAGGTGAGGAAGGAGGGAACAGGAGGTGAGGAAGGAGGGAGGTGAGGAAGGAGGGAGGTGAGGAAGGAGGGAAGTGAGGAAGCAGGAAGTGAGGAAGGAGGAAGGTGAGGAAGGAGGAAGGTGAGGAAGGAGGGAATTGAGGAAGGAGGGAAGTGAGGAAGGAGGGAGTTGAGGAAGGAGGGAAGTGAGGAAGCAGGAAGTGAGGAAGGAGGGAGGTGAGGAAGGAGGGAGGTGAGGAAGGAGGGAGTTGAGGAAGGAGGGAGGTGAGGAAGGAGGGAAGTGAGGAAGCAGGAAGTGAGGAAGGAGGGAAGTGAGGAAGGAGGGAGGTGAGGAAGGTGAGGAAGGAGGGAGCTGAGGAAGGAGGGAAGTGAGGAAGCAGGAAGGAGGGAGGTGAGGAAGGAGGGAGGTGAGGAAGGAGGGAGGTGAGGAAGGAGGGAGGTGAGGAAGGAGGGAGGTGAGGGTTCCCACCAGCAGGATCTCGATGGCTCCTAGGATGTACATGGCCCCAGCGAAGGTGGTGCCCAGGTAGAAACACAGGCCCACCGCCCCGCCGAACTCTGGACCCAGAGACCTGGAGATCATGAAGTAGGATCCTCCCGCTGGACAGAGACAGGGGGGGGGGGGGGTACAGG